>NW_027069881.1:605730-659960 GCF_002906115.3 Quercus suber
CAAAAACGTGGCTAGGGTTTTATTTATATACCTAGGGTAAAAACATAAAACCCTAAACGTTTAATGAAGTAGGGCTGAGTTGGAAATTCTGCAGAAAATTCAACCTGTGCGATTTTCGATCGATCGAGTCTATTCTTCGATCGATCGAGCCAGGCCGAGAGTCCCAAGTACTTCTGCAGCCACTCGATTCCAACTTAACAATATTAAACCAACTTTGAGCAAGTCTAAATAAGACTAAATACAATGTTTTGATCATGGTTTGCCAACATTACAAATTAGAGTTCTAAATACATAAAATCCTAAGACCTTAGAACCTAACACAGCTTAATTCTTCTTTCTTGAAAAAATTTGAGAAATTTTTTACCATGAAAAAAAATTGAAATCAGCAACAAATCAAATGACCAAATTTTAGCTTTAATTCTGCTTTTTGTTTGCATTACTATGTTTTCAAATTGGTTTATTCCCCCACATGAATGAGCCTATTAATACAGAGAAGGAGAAGTGACCAAAAAAAAAAAAAAAATACAAAGAAAGAGAGATAGAGAAGTGACAAACACTACCAAAGATGCAAATAAAGGAAAATAACTAAGGAGGTGGACATACTCCGGCATTCAATAATGCAAAACAAACCTCAAGGGGTTGGCTTGGTGGTTCCCTAGGTCTCATGATATTTATGGGATACTAGGTTCAAAAATAAATTTGAGTCCAGTCTCGCAGCTTTCGATATTATTGTTGAATATTAACTCTGATACCATGTTAAATGTATAGATTATTATCAAACGCAATGTATTATACCATGTTGTGTATGCTAGAACGGATGCGGAAAAGGAAGCATAGAATAGGAACATTGAGGACACGAGGGTTACGTGGTTCAGCCTTGTCGGCCTACATCCACGGAGGAATCCCTTAAGAGCTACATCTTTATTGTATAAGAGTGTAGTACAAAACCTGTGTTATAATGAACCTAAACATGAGTATATATAGGCGACTAAACCCTAGACTACTAGTACAAATAGGACTGAACTTGGGCCTATTACATTGGGCTAATATGACTAATATATATCTCTAACACCCTCCCTCAAACTCAAGGTGGAAGCATGATGAAGGCTTGAGATTGGATAAGCATGAGAAGATGAGTTGGAGATGCTTTGAAGAATGCCTTTGAAGAAACCACAATGAAGAATGTACCAATTGACCAAATTTGGAGCTTCAAATGAAGAAACGGAGTCCAAAATTGGAATCTATGCAAAAAACTGAGCAAGATAGACGCTTTCGAAAATTTTGACTTTTGGTCAAAGGTCAATGCAAAAAGTCAAAGTCAACTGAAGTCAAAGTCAACGAGTCCTTGTCCAAGTCAACGGTCAATGCTCACTGTCAGATCCGGGTGGTCCGGGTCGGGTCGGTCTAGGTCAACGGTCAGCGAGGTGACGTGGGGCTGACGAGGCGACACCGCTGATGTGGCTAGCAACGTGGCTGATGACGTGTCTAGGGCTGACGTGGACGTGCTGCTGATTTGGAGTAATGACGTCATCCGATGACGTCATCATGGTTTTCGGCACGTGTATGGCACGTGCTTCTGTTACAAGCGCGTGGGAACGACGGCGATGATCCAGGAGGCGCGTGAGAGCGCGTGATATCTCGGTTGGGGACCAGATTTTCAAGAGCGATAGATCGGCAGAGTAGAAGGCCGATATGGTGGCGCGTGTGGCCTATGGATGAGATGCACTTGATTAAATCTTGGCGGCGCGTGTGGGAGGTACCGGAGATGTTAGCGGCGCGTGGTGGTGCGTGAAGCTTCCTTTGGTGGCCGAGTTCCTTGGTTTTGGTCGCGGGAGGTCGTGGATCACGTTTGTGGTGTTAGTTTCATCAGGCGAAGCTTGGATTTGCACAAATCTGAGAAGTTGAGTCACGGCTTTTCTTGAGTTTGTAGATCTTGGACACAGCACTGAGCCATGGTGGCTACGAGATGCCATGGAGTCTAAATCTAGCAGAGAAGCATGTGTGACTTCTGATGGTGGTGTGCACATGAGAATCTTCTTTGATTATTAGAGATTTTGTTTGATGCCAAGAACGGAGTTTGGCTCTGATACCATGTTAAATGTATAGATTATTATCAAACGCAGTGTATTATACCATGTTGTGTATGCTAAAATGGATGCAGAAAAGGAAGCATAGAATAGGAACATTGAGGACACGAGGGTTACATGGTTTAGCCTTGTTGGCCTACATCCACGGAGGAATCCCTTAAGGGCTACATATTTATTGTATAAGAGTGTAGTACAAAACCTGTGTTATAATGAACTTTAACATGAATATATATAGGCGACTAAACCCTAGACTACTAGTACAAGTAGGACTGGGCTTGGGCCTATTACATTGGGCTAATATGACTAATATATATCTCTAACAATTATAAACCCGGACCTTTTGATGATAGGAGGCAATTTTGTGCTTTCACTAGTCCAACAAGAGATTCTACATAAAACCTTAACAAAATTCCTGAAACCTAGATTCAAGTCTCTGAATAGCTGCTGCAATGAGATTTGAGGTATATAATAAAACCACAGATGATCAATGCTCATTTCTTCAAAGAGTTGCACTTTGAGCTCCCGTTTGAAACCATTGATGGAAATGTGGACATCACAAACATAACTATAAGTATTTCCCATCAGCAGATCAAAAGCAAAGCCGAGAGCAAGTGATTGAAATTTTGATCCAATCAAAAATGATATGGAACCTCCAATCTTATACATGAACGGAGATGGAATCATATTTCCTAGTACAACAAATTCATAACCACATCTAGTGTCTTCAAGATCAGAATTCAAGTATTTAGTTTCATGTTTATGGAACTTAGTTAAATGTACAGAGAAGTCAGAGGAGGAGAGCCATAATCCGTTACACTCATCTTCATCAGAATTCAAGTACTTTTCAAATTCAATTGGGAAGGAGGACCAGTGGGCTCTGTTTAACATTTTGTACCCTAGCATTTCTCCAAACTGCATGAAAATTAGTAAGTTTTTAAGAAAATTGCAGTTGGTAATCAAATTTGTTTCTTCATAGCTTGAGGGAGAGAGAGAGAAAGAGAGAGAGACCTATGATAGGCCACAATCTGAATGACCCCTTGTGATTAATCCAATTAATTACTTAGCCAAGTTGTTAATTAATCAATTAATCATGCAATTACGTGGAAGCACAAACAAATCACCAAAAACTAAATATGTAGTGAAAATTAAATAACACGGTAATTTGTTTACGAATGGAGAAAACCCTAACGGCCAAAACCCCACCAGGTGATTTTCAAGTCACCACTCTCGAAACTCTACTATTATCAAATCAAGCGGTTACAAGTAAAGGAATCTCAAGTACCTTACCAACCTACAATTGAACCCTTACCCCAATACCCAATTGGACTTAATCTGTAGTGACAGTTCCCACCTTTGATACATGGCTCCCAAGTACGTGACTAACCAATGCGCGGATCCCAATACGCGACTTCTAAACACCAACTAAGGAGGAGAGGTTGGCTGCAAAGTTCTTCAGTTCATCCTATATGATGAATAACAGGAAGATGCTTGGTTACAAAACCCTTTGGTGCAAATACACAGCAACTTCTTCAAAGATGATGAACTAGGTCAAGAACTTCATCTTTTGATCACAATTTGTTTGAACAGAGATTGCTCAATGCTTTTGCAACTTATGTACAATTTGATGGCTCTTAAAACAATCCTTTTATATGTTTAGGGTTAGAAGAAAAGAAGACCCAAAAGCATATTCACGAATCCCAAGAAAATCATATTAGAAAATCTGAAATTATAAATCTCGACAGATAGCAGGTGTCGAGGTAGCTATCGAGCAAGTGTCGAGATTTAATGAAATTGCACTTCAGCTTGCTTTTTCTTGGATAGACTTAATGACTTCAACACTTGACCTTGAAACCTTGTTTCTTGAAGTATTAAAAACACCTAGAACTACCCAATTACAAGTAGAGTGCGTTTTGTCAAAAGATTAGCCAATTTACATAAATAAGTGATATATGTTCTTAACAAGTGAAAACACATATGTCCTAACAATCTCCCCCTTTGGCAATCCGTGACAAAATCACAACAAACAAATGAACATATGAGAGAAGTCATAGATCACTCAACTCATATTCACTTGTTGATACAATAAAATCTATCCTAACACAAACTCCTGAAAAATTTTGCAAGAAGAGAGTTTATGGCAAGTAGACTTTGACAACCTGTATTTCTGAAACACTTTAAACAAAACTCATCAAGGTATCTTGTGTGAAACAGAAACAATAGATTGCATACAAGTATAATGAACATGTGTATAAAGATAAAGAAGAAACAACACATGAAGAGAGAGGTGAAAGAAACATACATCCACATATATAAAGAAGTATAAGTACAATATATGTAAAAATGGTCAAAAGACCTCATATACAAGATCAATGTATCTATAACGAATAGAAAAGAAAAGATACATCAAAACCTCACTACATCCCTCAAAATATCAACACTCCCCCTATCAAAACGTCCTATACTAACTCTCCTCTTAAGATAACTACTCTCATAACCCAAAACTACTCCCCCCTTTTTGTCACGAGTGACAAAAGGTAGAGTGTCATGTAGACATCTCATTAGTAGAGCTAGCATCTCCATCATCATCATCCTCATCATCCTCATCCTCATCATCAGAATCTGAAGCCGATGGAGTAGGTGGTGAAGGAGTAGCCTCTAGAGCAAAACCACCCACGGTCACCTGCCGTCGTGCAATACGACCAACACGAACATTCACCTGATACAACTCAGCGGAGAGTGTATCAAGGCGAGTGTCCATGCGCTGCAGCTACGCCATAATGTCTCCTAGAGAAACATCGCCCATAGAGGAAGAATGAGCAGATGTAGATGGAGCTGATCTGGATGGAGCCGAATGGGAGGGAGGAGTGGAATTCATCTGTTGCGACCTAAACTGCGCCACACTACGTTTTACCATAGCGGTATCTATAGCACATATGTGTGTGAAGTGGTCGGACACAGGAAAGGGAATAGAAAAATGGCATAAGATCCTCGTGATAACGGAAGGAAAGATAAGCTTATCACAGGACGCCGAGTCAAGATGAACATCTATGATAGAAAGAATAAAGTGAGAAGGAAAATCTATAGTAAGATGCTCTAAAAGAGATAACAAAAATCGAGCACGAGGCTCTGTGATGGAGTTGTAGTGAGAGAGTGGATGGAGTACAAAAGTCATCGCCATGTTAAGAAATCTAAGACCTTTAGCAAAAGGCCTACATGATATGTATTGATGCTCTGCCCAATCAGCTAGGCGTTGACAAAAGGCAAAAATGAGCTCATCTTTGGACACAGTCCTCAAACGCTCACAGGAAGGGTAATCAGGAAAATCTATCCTAGGAACCCTAAGCACATCCGCAACTAGCTGCGGTGTGACAGGGATGCGTGTATCTCGAATGCGAGTGAAAAAGAGAGGTACTGAACGATCTATCCCGTGCATGTTGGAGTAAAACTCCTGAATCAGCACTAGAGGGCAAGTGACCGGGACGTCACACAGTGACTCCCATCCCTTACTGTGAATGATAGAGGGAAGGTCAGTATCGACGAAGTCCGCCAGAATGACTTGGCGTTCCGAATGAACACCTCGTTGAGAGAAGTTCTCCGAAAATGCCTTGTGGGCATCTCAATCACAGAACCGAAGGTTAAGAGGAGCAAAGTCAGAAGAAGAGGAAGCTCCAGAACGCAGAGGGTTCCGAGCCGGAGTGGATTTACGTTTGGGTGCCATAGACACTACTAACGTAAAAGAATGAGAAAGAGATAGAGAGGGAGACAATCAGAAAAGTCCCAACACAGTTCATATATATCAAATATATTGAACAAGAAGTATGTATGCATAGGAATGCATGAACATGTGACATGCAAATCAAAAGGCATCATGGGCTCAGCCCAATCCAATCCTACCAGCACACAACATAGAGCACACATCTAAATGCATGTAAATATCATTCTAATGCACATGAAATGTAATGTATGACATTTTGAAAACATTTAAGTGAAAACCCAACCCAAAATTTCAAGAAAAACTCATTAATTTTGAAAAACCCCAAAAATTTCCAAAAATCCCAAAACCTAGGTTTCAAAACATGAAATGCATGAGAAAGAAGGAAAAAATGAACTTACCAAGTGATTGAAACCAAGGGAAGACTGAAAATGAAGTGGGTTTGAAGATTTGAGTGTGAAAAGGGTGTTTAGGAGATGAAATGCCTCGGACAGATCGAGAGAGATCGAGTGAAATGAGAGAAAAATCGCGACTGAGCTTATATAGACACCTCAGTAAATCACGACAGCTGAGGTGTCGAGAGATATCGAGGAAGGTGTCGAGGATTTGGCCGTCGACAGCTGTAGGTATCGAGAGGTGTCGAGGTACAAGAACCAGTTTCAAATAACAGAAGCTCGATCGATCGACCAGGTATCGAGGAGGTATCGAGAAGACAGGAACTTTCTCGATCGATCCACCAGGTGTCGAGACAGGTGTCGAGATTGCGATAAGAAAATGCTTGAGAAGCTCGACACATAGCAAGGTAACAAGGAAGTGTCGAGCTAGATTTTAAAAACAGTTTTTCGAGAAGAGAAAAACACAGACATGAATGCAATCCAACATACACCTCAACCAAAGATCCACTCAACATATAAAGCTCTCAAAATCATCTCTCAATCAAAAATTTAGCATGTGGATCCTCAAAAACACACACACACACACACTAAACAAGTCTAACCAATTTTATTTTTCAAAAACAAGTTAAGACGGTTTAGTAAGCATACATTAGCACATGTAAAATCTTTGTGATGGCCAAATCACATTGTACCTACACATGTATCAAAAGTAGCAAAGAATATTGCGTGTTGTGTGTGAAAAACATAGCAAGATTGCATATGTGTATGCACGTTATGACGATCTGAGATATGAGAAAATAACTTTAACTCACACACAATCATAACTGTTTGATGGGGACTATCACTTTCGAAGTATATCCTATAACTCCCACATCTCCTAGAATACACGCTTGCAACCATATTTAAAGCATTTTTTATCTTTTTGCTTTTTATTTTCTTTGCATATTTTCTTTTATTTTAGCATATCATGCATGGGCATATAAAAGAGAGAAAAGAAATACCCAAGATGTTAAGCATTTGACATCGCACTTTTGCTATGCCGAAGCATACGAATGTCTTTAACACTGCATTTTTGCTATGCCGAAGTATACAGGTGTCATATTATGATTGGCGGGCAACAATGGTGAGATGGTTATTTATGTCTTTCTCTTAGAATTTTCTAGTCCTACCCATCAAAAAAAGTGATATGAGTGTTAAGTTTTAAGAGATAACTTAATCTTACTCATCACAAACAAGAGCCACAAAGCTCACTTGCTTAGTTGTGCATAGAGATGCTCATCTAAGCTACAAGATATACAAAGTTTAGAAACTTTGTTTCAATGGCCATCCAAGGTACATAAGTACCAAAGTACATAAAACACACACTGTTTTTGTATTTTTTTTTTTTATTTTTCAATTTTTTTATTTTTATATTAAAAACAAAATAAACAAAACTGAAAGTAAACTCACAAAACATGTTAAACAAAGCAAAGCATAAAACTAGATTGACTCAACAAAAATGCAAAACACACAAGCAATGCAACAAACAAGAAAAAACAAGAAAGGGAAAAGAAAGTGATGAAATCACTTAGAGTCCTTTTTCTTCCACACCTTGGAAGAACCTTTCCTTTGATTGAATCCTTGAACCGGTGGTGAGGGAGAAGAATTGAAACCGTTCAAGTTCGAAATGAACATGAGGGCTTTTAGAATATTTCCAAGAGGAGCAAGAGAGGATTGAAGCTGATTTTGGCTTCCTGATGCTATCATGCCGTTGCTCTGTTAAGTGGCTAGCCACTTATAGCAATTTGATCAAGTACGACCGGCAGCTCCACATTGATAACAGAGATGCTACTTCTTTTGTTTAGGCTTTTGAGAGTTAGCCTTCTTAGCCCTAGGGTTTTTAGCATCTTTCTTATCTTGCTTAGGGGGTGCTCCTAAGATAGATTTATCCTTGTCTAAGTTCTCACTAGTTAATTCAGTTTTGTCATCAGTGTTCTCAATTTCAGTGTTATTAGTAGGAGAAACAAAAACAGTATTGCTAGTAGAAGCAGTATTAGAGAAAGAAAGACCATACCCCAAGCCAGTTCGATCCGAAGCAGATTTTTGATTGCTGAGCATCTCATCAAGTTTTGCACTTGAAGTCCTCTCTAATTGAGCTTTGACTTGAAACAGCTCCGCTTCAAGCTTTTTGGTCTTCTCAGCCAAAAAGTTGTTCTCAAATGTCAGTGCTCCAATAGTTTGATTCGCCTCATCAAACTTTGTGGACAACTCTTCACAATCAAGTTTCACATCACTGAGCTTCTTGGTGGCCAGCCTATACAATTTCTCATGCTTCTCAAAGACCTTGTAAAGCTTCTCATAGGCTGAATGGATATCATCTTGATCATCCATCTTCTCAAATTTGGACTTTACCAGTTCTTCTTCTTCATTCACTTCTTCAACAATCCCTTCAGTAGGATTGACTGTGGCAGTGAAGGTATTTAAGATTCCGTCATCCTCATTGTCGGAATCATCTTCAGGCTCAGTGTCACTCAAGGTTGCAGCAAGTGTCTTACTCTTCCCAATGCTCTTAAGATATGTCGGACATTCATGCTTCATGTGACCGAATCCATGACATCTAAAACACTTTGGTCCTGCAGGAACAGTGTACTGAGCGCCATCCTTAGCATCCTTCTTTCCTTTGTCTTGACTCTTGAACTGAGAAGAACTGGATTGTCTGCGATCCTTGTCGAAGTTCCTCCCATTGGCATTCTTCATAAACTTCTTAAACTGCCTTGTAATGTAGGACTTCATCTTGGAATCTTCATCATCGACAAACTCATCTGTATCACTGCTCTTTGCCTTCATTCAAGCTATCTATTTCAGAACTAATACCACTGAGCCTCTTCAAAAACCCATAACTAAAATGCTTAACTAATTAAAGCCAATAATTCTAATCACTACAGGTAATCTCTTGACTATGGCCAAATAGATGTTAATCTTAGTGAGTCTAAAAAAGTATAGGCATTTGGACCTTATTTGTCCATTAACTTGATAAATTTAATGTTTTTCTCTTAGATAATATTGGAATCTCTTTTATCATAGCAAGAAATAGAATTCAACAACAATATGACTATCGATTCTACTTTTTCTTTGGGGTTCTTTGTCACTAGGTTTTATTTCTCTGAATTATGAAAAAAAGGCCATTTAATTTAGAGAAAGAGAATGGGAAGTGAGAAAGACCCCAAAGATGCAAATCAAGCAATGCAAAACACAAGAGCGAATTTTCAATGTAAAGATGATGCAATGGAAAATAGTTTCAATGTAAAAATAATACCTGGGCATATTTCTTCGAAATTTAATAAAGAGATTCTTAGTTTCTTTGATTGTGGATATGGATTGAAAATGGAGACATCATTTTAAAAAGAGATTGCTATTGAAGAAGAAACCAAATCAAACCCATTACCATCAATACCCAAACGTAAGTCAACCCATTTGCTATATAAGTACAGGTTGAAGGGTCTCTTGCATCTAAGTCCGTTAAGACACTAGAAGTGGAGCAAGGAGGTTGTGAAGGTGTGAACATAGTGTCTTCATCAACATTTTAAGAATTGTGTTGGATGATAACGGAATTTTGAGGAGGACATCTGCATTCCACGTGTACCCCATCCTTGTAATCACAGGAGCGTATTTTCCATTTTCACTTGCCCAATGACTGATTTTACATGAAATCTCAACATGATTCCTCTCACCTTGCATCAAGTATCCGAATTCTCACTATGAGGTTCTCCGTAAAACCACAGATGATCACACTTCAAATCATATAAACGCACCCCATTCGTGTGCCGTCGCTTATGACCATTGGTAGAGATGTCGATATCACAGATACAATTGATTTTATCGTCACAAAGAGAACTGTACTTATTTCTTCTCTTGCTTTTACCAGTTTTGCCAATCCTAGATAGTCTTAGCTCGTAGGTCTGCAAGTTTCCAACCAGCTCAGTCAAAGGAATCTTGTCAATATCCTTTGATTCTTCTATTGCCATAATTTTAGCATGGAATCTCTCAGGTAGAGATCTGAGCACCTTCCTTACAACCTTGGGTTCAGGGATGGTTTCTCCAAGATTGAAGGCTGAGTTCACTATGTCCTTGAGCTTGGCATAGAACTCATCAAACGACTCATCCTCTTCCATCTTAATTTCTTCAAAGCTTGTAGTGAGCCTCTGAAGTTTTGAATCTTTGACAAACTTTGTTCCTTCATAGGTTGTCTGAAGGATGGTCCAAGTCTCCTTAGCAGTTTCAGTTAAGGATATCTTCTTGAACTCCTCATTGGTGACTGTGCTAAATAGGGCATTTAACGCTCTGCTGTTGAAGTTAGCCACCTTGATCTTTGCGTCATCCCAATCGGCCGGTTCTTCTTTTGGCTTAATCTAGCCAATCTCTACAGCTTGCCACACCTTCTCATCTAAAGACTGCAAAAAAGCTCTCATGCGTACTTTCCAGTATGCATAGTTAGTGCCATCAAATAAAGGAGGTATGATTAATGACTGTCCTCTATCCATGACAAACAGGGGTTAATGGATCAACACAGCAAAGATTAAACCTAATCAGAGTGTGCCGCTCTGATACCACTTGATAGGCCACAATCTGAATGACCCCTTGTGATTAATCCAATTAATTACTTAGCCAAGTTGTTAATTAATTAATTAATCATGCAATTGCGAGGAAGCACAAACAAATCACCAAAAACTAAATATACAGCGGGAATTAAATAATACGGTGATTTGTTTACGAATGGGGAAAACCCTGACGGCAAAAACCCCACCAGGTGATTTTCAGGTCACCACTCCCGAAACTCCACTATTATCAAATCAAGCGGTTACAAGTAAAGGAATCCCAAGTACCTTACCAACCTATAGTTGAACCCTTACCCCAATACCCAATTGGACTTGATCTGTAGCGACAGTTCCCACTTTTGATGCACGGCTCCCAAGTACGTGACTAACCAATACGCGGATCCCAATACGCGACTTCTAAACACCAACTAAGGAGGAGAGGTTGGCTGCAAAGTTCTTTAGTGCATCCTATATGATGAATAACAGAAAGATGCTTGGTTACAAAACCCTTTGGTGCAAATACACAGAAACTTCTTCAGAGAGGATGAACTAGGTCAAGAATTTCGTCTTTTGATCACAGTTTGCTTGAACAGAGATTGCTCAATGCTTTTGCAACTTGTGTACAATTTGACGGCTCTTAAAACAATCCTTTATATGTTTAGGGTTAGAAGAAAAGAAGGCCCAAAAGCATATTCACGAATCCCAAGAAAATCATATTAGAAAATCTGAAATTATAAATCTCGACAGATAGCAGGTGTCGAGGTAGCTATCGAGCAGGTGTCGAGCTTTAATGAAATTGCACTTCAACTTGCCTTTTCTTGGACAGACTTGATGACTTCAACCCTTGACCTTGAAACCTTGTTTCTTGAAGTATTAAAAACACCTAGAACTACCCAATTACAAGTAGAGTGCGTTTTGTCAAAGGATTAGCCAATTTACATAAATAAGTGACATATGTTCTTAACAAGTGAAAACACATATGTCCTAACAACTTGTTTCAATAATTCTCTTGATGATTGTGAATCCAAGGATAAGCAATTTGATGCATGTACTTTTGTTATGCTTTTTGGAAACCTTGGAGTTCTCTGAAGCAATTTGCACCCCTCAATATGAAGTGAATGTAATCTGGTAAAATCGACATTTTTTTCTGGGAGGGTAACAACATTGCTATTGTATATGCATAAATATTTCAATGTGCGGGTGCAACAAGAAGTCAAAATAAAATCTACTTCTGAACGAATTTCAAAAAAGCTTAGTGTTAGTTTGATCAAGCTTGGAAATATATATCTGAACCTGAAATCCTTTGGAAATATGACAGTGCCATAAAGACCAAGATCGGAAAGATTATGCAATTCATAGATGCTACTTGGAAGATGTAACAAATGGTCAAAGGAACCGAAGAGTATGGTCTTAAGCCGAGTGAGATTCCCAAATGATGGTGGCAACACACTAATACTAGTCTCTCCCATTTCTAAATACTTTAAACTTTTCATCTCTGGATGAATATTCAAGTGATTTCATCATGAGACAATCTGGAAGAAGTTGAAGTTCAGAGAAATCCTTGAGGTCCCATACTACAAGCTTATCAAGACGTCCAACAGATTGATGGACATCCACTAAATTATTACAATCAGATAGAACCAATTCTTTTAGGTTTGGGGCGGACACTGATAAGTCAGGTAATTTCGTAATGTATTCACAAGAGCGAAAATCCATATATTTCAAGGTTTTGGATTGTAAGCTCTGTAACCAAAAAAAAAAAAAAAAGAATTCAGCTTCAACAAATTTTAGATATAGTTTTAAAATATACTATGTTATAAATACAAATGATCATTCATACCGTGAGAAGCTTGTCCAAACTAATGTTGCTCTGTGGCATCTTAAGTGCAAATATTTTGTGAGGACAAAAAGTGAATGGCAAGGAAGATGAAGGATATTCATTCCAATCAAACAACCTTAATGCATTAGGAAGATATTCAAGATCTCCACAAATGTGTACATTGCGAACTATAAGCAAGATTCTTCATCTTAGAAAATCCAACTTTGAATTGCTTCTTTATTGGTTCAGGTGAGCACAACATTATGCCTTGAATTTCATCTGATCCCTAGTTGGACAAAGCTAAGTGAATCACATCTTACAATAGAATTGACCAAAATTATAATAATTATTAATTTTAGACCAAAAAAATCATACTACTAAACTTGAATTTTCATATAAAATAAAAATTAAAAAACATAGAAGGTGAAAATTCAGTGCATCTACCATGTATTAAAAAAAAAGGAAAAATTTATTCAAAATTACTTATACCTCATCTTCAGTTAGCACGCTAACGGCATCCTCATAACACAATATCCTACTAGGTTTTTTGGTGATTCTTGTCGAATGATTTCCCAGCCCATTTGTTGTATTAAGCCATGCATCATCAATTTGTTAAATAGATCAACAATTATAAGACACTTATCAATAAGTTTTTGAATACCATAAACTGGGTATAAATTGCAACCTTCTAGTATATCTACAACATAATCCTTATTGAGTCCCTTAAAGAAACATGCAATATCAAGGAAAATATCTTGTTTAGTTTCGCCCAATCCATCATAACTTTTTTTGAGTTTTTTTTGAATTTCTTTGCTAGGAATTTCTTTATACTAATCTAATGCACTTTTCCATTCACACTTAGGTCTTCCATATAAATCAGCACCCATTATTTTTAGAACTAATGGAAGACCTTCACCATAGCGTATAAATTGGTTTGCAAGTTCCCAATAACCTTCCTTAGGTTCATTTCTATGGAAGGCATACATACTAAAGAGTTCAAGAGCTTCATCATTATTTAGTTCTTGAACCTTGTGGGTTGAATGACCTTTTCCAAAACTAGATAGCACTTGTTTGTCTCTTGTTGTTATAATGATTTTACTCCCATAAGCAAACCAATCAGATTCTCCAAGCAAATTTTCTATTTGTTCCAAATTATCCACATCATCGATAATTGAAAGAATCCTCTTACAACAAAGGCTTTTCTATATAACATTGATTCCTCTATATTTGTTGTCCACCTTCAAATGTCTATCCCCTAAGATCTCAAAAAGAAGTGTCTCTTGTAGTTTGATTATGCCATCATTTGTCATTGTCTTTTAACTGACATTCTCTAGATAGCTACATCCTTCAAAACAATCAGAAATTCTATTAAAAATAGCTTTTGTGATTGTGGTCTTTCCTATTCCACCAGGGCCGTAAATCCCTACCATGTGAACATCATTCAACTCAATATCTAAAAGCATGGCTTTTACACGATCATTTATTCCAACTTGATATCTAGCAACAAATAATGGCAAGCAATTGAATCTAGCATTTGAAACTTCTTTGACAATGTCTTGAATAAAATGGGATTCATAATAGCTGCCAAGTAAATTCAAGATGTTCAGTTTGTGCATTAAATTTGAAGTACTATCAATGAAAGCATATGGCACGAAGTAATTCATAAGTTTGATAAATATTAGTAAGTTAGCATTTTATTTTTCATTTTGGCATGAAAAATTAGTTTTAGACTTACATTTGCACTTTTTATCTTTTTGGGAATATAATTTGGGTATGTACAGTTCCTATATTTACTAGAACGAAAATTTAGAAATCATTAAGATATTTTGGGTACAAGTTTTTTAAATAAATAATAATTGGGAGAAACTTCCATGTAATTTGTAAAATAATATATTGGGATAGGCTTGGGTCTAATGCATCCTGTGCAATGGACCCATGTACTCTTTAAAGTAAGAAGCCCAAAAAAAAATTTAATAATAACACATTCATAATTTAGCCAATTGCAAAAAAAAAAAAAAAAAGTCCTAAAAAATTAGTGGAAGCTGTTCTTTAACAATAAATTAATGAGCATAACAAGCCACTAAAAGTAAAACTCATCAAAGCACAAGTGTTGCCTTTAAATCCAATTATCTTAAAAAAAAAATAAAAAATAAAAAACCATATAAATCACATAAAATTGGTGTTCATAACACACCCCTCCCATGTTAATCAAAATTTAGGACACGTGACATTTAAATTTAAAAAATCCATTAATGATTTTTTTATTTATTTAAAAAAGTCATAATTAAACCACACAAAATTAATAAATGCCATTAATCTCATGTGTGGCTAAAATTGGAGGGGATATAATCTTTTTGTTAAACACGTACCATTGATTGTAGTGCCATCCAGATATATTAGCTGCTTCATGTAGAGCTTCTCTCCATCTCTGAATTTTCTTATTATCCTTAAATTTTTCGTGATGTTTATCTAGGGCTTCCCCAAATTTTCCCTTTTGGTTATGTACATTTGATGGATCCATATTGTAAAAAACTGGTCGCACCTCCATCTGGTCATTCTTCTTACACTCGATAATCTTGACAAGTTCATCCAAACACCAGGTGGAAAATGCATAATTTTTAGAGAATACAACTATTGAAATCATTGAATTNGCCGAGGCAAGTCAACCCCTCGGGTTGTAAGTAGTCCTGAGCTATCTGCACTCATCCCGCACGCATCTCCCTAACTCGAGGTCCCTCCACCCATCCCAGATGCATCTCCTTAGTTTGAGGTCCCTCCACCCATGGTAGACGCATCTTCTCAGCTCGAGGTCCCTTCACCCACCCCACCTTCGCAGCCCAGTTTGATCTCGGTATTCATTCTCAGTTGACCCCTCCTATGCACCCTGAGACACCCTCATCCCACCTACCAGCTCCAGTGCACCCACTTTGCCCATAGACCCACCCCATACTGAACCCATGACAATTATCCCCACTCCTGGCCTCTACACAAAGCATTATTACCCACCTACCTCATCCTCATCCGACCCTCTAGGACCTCCGATTGGGATTGACACTCTACAGCCAGATACTGATGTACCGGACGAGCATTCCCCTCATCAGCCCTCACCCCCACGAGGTAGACCGCAACGTGCTAGAAGAGCACCCACTTGTGGGACAGGTGGACATAAAATAGGACACAAAGGCTGCTCTATGATATGATAACATTAATTACGATGTTTAGGCCTATTTGCAGTTCACTTTATTCTTATCATTACACCGAATATTGATTGTATGCATCTAATGTCTTTGCAGTGTGATGATGAGCCTAAGGATGATGCCCCGCAGCCTCCTCTCCCGCCCAAACATTACACGAGGGTTAAAAAACGCAAAATTGGTGAACCTTGAAAAAGAGGTTTGTTAAAGAGGTAAATTTCTGATGAATCACTGGACTTGATATTCTCCAACTGGCTACTTATGTATCTTTCAGATAAAGAGGCAAATCTTATTGGGTTTACTGTCTGCTTCAATAAAGAGTTGGTGTTTTTTGAGTTTAGTAGAGTTAAGTATATTAGTTTTGAACCTGTTGCTGATGGTACAAACTAAAAAGAATGACCTTGTGCATATTGCTTAGTGGTTACAAGTACTTATAGATTGAAAACGTGGATGTTGGTGCCATGTCACAGTTTAGGCACTAAAATTGTACGAATCTATATAAAAAAAAAAAAAAAAAAATAGTTAAAAAAAAAAAAAAAAAAACTACCTAAACATAAATTCTTCAAGCATGGCTTGGGTTGGGTCATTTTTGGAGGACTTTTCTCTATTTTATGATTCCCATTACCTTCGTGCCTCTCATGGTTGTCCAATGTGACAGTTTGGGAGCTTCCTCCTTCATGGTGTGGCTGACGGTTTGTTATATGTGTAAGATTTTGGTGCTTTGTACATATAAGATTTTGGTCCATTATGTTGGTGGGAAATGTATCAAACTTTTGCTAAATATGCTGGCTAGTTGGTTGAGAAGGATGGTGTGGTAAGCTGGTGTCTTAAAGTGCCTCGTTGAGGGACAAAATTTCTTACAAATAATTATACAATAGCAAGATTCATCTGACACTGTAGGGATAATTTGTAAATTGGACAGAAAGCGTGTGATCATGTTAATTGGGACTATTTAATTAAGATGCTTAGACAAGTTTTGGTTTGGTTAAAAATAAAGGAACTGGGTTTTGGCTTTTTTACTAGCTAGGTAGTTGACTCCTTTTAATGGCAATGTGTAATAACTAGTATCATGTTTGTGACTACTGTAACTTGAGCAATTTAGTTGATATGGCACTTTATCAATCGCAGAGGGAGCATGGACTTTTAAGAAAACTATACACACATACAGGATTCTGAATTTATGAATGAGAAGAAAGTTAAACTTTTATATGTTTATATACTTGTACTTGTTGGTCTGGTGTGTGTGTGTATTTTTTTTTTTTTTTGGGGGGGTGGGGGGTGGGAATTTAAACTGCATATGACATTATAGTAGTCACACGTGGCTTTAAAGGGCAGTTTCACTTTTAATGGCTGTTTTTCATGAATATGAGTTGCTTAGTCATCTAGAGTCCCCAGAATCTGATAATATGAGAGTGAAGTCTGAGTTCATTTGACAAACTATGCGAACAATTACCCAATTTTCATGGTTCATGGATGAAGGGAAAGCTTTAAGTTTTGATGTAGCTTAAAACTTCAAATTTTGTTTTCATTTCTATACTTTTCAATTTAAAAAAAATAAAAAGTAAGAATGTTGACCAAGACCATTTTCAGTTTCATTATGCAACTTTGATAGTCACAAATATATATATATATTATGTTGTGTGTGTGTGTGTGTGTATGTTGATTGGTAAGTTACACACTCAATCATTAAGTTGTAAACCCACAGCCTCACCTCCATCCCATTATTATGGGAGAAGGAAATGCTAGTTCACCTATAGCTCATTGGCTTCACTTTCACTATTTTAGATATACTGCACTGAAAAGGTCTTAGATATTTCTTGAGCCATGCAACAGATTGTAATTGATGTCAAAAGTACAGTTATGTCCTCTCCTTCCAACACTACCCTTCTCTACCTTCCTCCATTTATCATGATGATATATTACTAATGGCACTGGATGATTTGAAAGTCTGTTCAAATTTATGATTTTGCTAATTTGATTTCTGGTTACCAGTTCCCTGCTACAAACTTGGTTGGCTATGATTCAAATGAAACTTGTGAAGGGGAAGAAGAGAGGGGGGGGGGGGGGGTTTGCATGGCTAATTCTACGTACCTCTAGTTCCTTGAAATCAAGTCATTTGACTGTGTTACATGCAGCATCTCAAATACAGTCACACTGTTTTCCAGCTTTAAATATGTTCATTTTTTTATTGGAATTTATTTATAAGGGTTCAGTTTGGAAGTTTAATAAGGGTTCAGTTTGGAAGTTTTATTAGCGGTCGTCTCTCTATTTTCTCTATATTAATCTTGGTTATGCTAACCTCCTTGTGTGTTCAAACACAATCTAAAATTCCCAAACACCCTATTTGTGTTGTGCCTCTCTATTTATTTTGATAGCTGCTCTTCTCCTGATTTTGCTGTTATGATTTATACTATCTTGGAATTTTTATATGATAGTAGATTGTGCGAGAGCTGATTTTATTGCAAAGACGCATTGATCAGGCAAATGAAAAGGGCTGGAGAAGAGAATATCCTTTATTTATGCAGTATATGTAACTCAAATTCAGTATTAATGGACCATTCTAGGAAGCTATGGATTCTCAAATATGATTCTTGTGTTATTAAAACACACCATGAGATTAAGGTTGAGGTGATCATGTAAAAGATGATTGCCAGTGTTGGTCCCACTTAAGTGGGATCCTGAACTGGTGGCTTGAATACAGTCTTACATTTCAGCTTTTTTTTTTTTTTTTTCTTTCATGCATTAAGTGACTGCTCTCAAGAATCATATTGTGCACTTTTGTTTGGTAGTCAAAGACTTTACCATTATATATATGGGAGTTGCTATTTCAACTCCAGATTGTTGCTTGAACATTGCCCCTCTCATGGGATGGGACCCACCACCATGACAGATGGGAGTGTGAAAACAATTCTTGATTTGAAATAACTACTACCTATAACATGTGCGTATGTATTGTTATGTTTGTTTATAAGGGGTTTTATTTCAACTCTCCTCATTGTTGCTTGAACAGCCCCTCTCATGGGATGGAACACAGCCCCATGAAAGAGGGGATTGTTGAATCAACAATTCTTGGAGTTGGAACATAAAATTCTAAATTATAATGCCGAAAAATAAAATCAATAGAAAGCTAGTGATGTGTATAATTCTTACATTAAAGACACCTTCTACTGGGTGACAGGCTCACAGCTTTCTTCTATTCATGTGATGACAAGTCCATTCGAAACCTCATATCAATTGGAAGTTTCTGTTGATTGGCATTTTCATATGTTCGGTATAAATCATGTGTCTTTATTATTTCTTCCAGTTTAATTGATTTCTGTATTTGTAGTGTCCAGAATTAGTGTGGTCTATATATTTCTTGATGAAAAAAATGTGATGCTTAACTTGCACATAAGCTTTCTGAATACATGGTTAGAAAGATGCTGCTTCAGAAACCATCAGAACAGTCACGGTTGCTGCATGAGGTTCCAGAAGTAATTGCTGATGTAGTAGAGGCTGAACTCACTTTTGAGGACTCTTCTAGAAAAGATAAACAAGGATGCTTGCCAGAATTAGCCCCTGGGACTTCTGAACTCCCCTGCACTGATTTAAAAGGCAAAGGAACTTCTTGCTACCCAAATGGTGGAAAATATCCTGCAGGTTTGCTGAGTTTTGACTTTTATGATAAAAAAATTATATGCATGCATAATAAAGACATGTATCTCTCTGTGTGAGTTGTGTACTCATGTCTATTACTTTGGATTTTGCAGATTGATCTTTGTTTGAAATTTTAGTAGTTTTTGTGTCCAATAATTGATTGGGAACTGGACATGTATACATGCAGAATCAAGGTTTCTAAATTCTGACAATACTTCAAGATTCCGTTCTTTTTTTGCCCTTTCGAAATCTAATATGTCAAACTAAATCAATGATTCTTCTGCAAAATTTTGAGTATCTTGATGGTTGCAAAAAATTATAGGAAACTGTCTTCCAAGAATCAGCTTCTATAAGTCTTTTCCAGAGTCATTTGTGAATTTAATTCTACTGTTTCTCTGCAGTCTAATTGTGCGTCACTAAAAATGGCTAATCTCACCCTTGATATACTCATAATATAAAATTCTTAGCTAGTATGTCTATAATTTTCAACATCTTTGTATTGAGTATGAGAATAATTATCAAGTAAGTTGACTAGCTTTGTTAGCCTTAGCTTCTTTTTGCAAGATCAGCTGTTGTTGAACTCTAAATCACTTTTCTACTAAACTCTACAATGCCAACACCCTGTAGAGAAAATAGTGAAGCAGAAAACAAGCAAATAGCTTTGGTCTATGCCCACTAATACACACAACATACACAATACTGTTGAAAAATTATGAACCACACTAATTGGAGGTATAGTTTACCATCAGGGCTTCATATCCTCCTTGATCTTTGTCTAAAATTGGACTAGAGGTACCAATCAAGCATCCGTTTTATTTTCATTTAAGGGACCTGCATTTACTGCAGAAAATGCATGCAATACTTTATTGCCAGCGCATGGGATGACAGTGATGGGAGCCGTGGGGGGTTTTCAGCAAAGACTGTACAGTTCAGTTGTTGATTTGGCCCCAATTTGGATAATGAAATGCTCTGTAATTTCAATTTAGCTTTTGATTCAGTCTGTAGATGTTATTTTTTTTAGTATGGTAGTATTGGCTAGTCACATTATTGAGTTCCTTTTATCTTTGATTTAGTCACCTTGTCCTTGCCTTCAGGGTTTTATGGATGTCAGGAAGAAAGTTACAGGTTTAAGGACTTTGTATATATCTCATATTGAGGTGTTGCAAAATGTTGTGCGTTTGCACAAGGCAAGCTCTAATGCTGGACTAGAGGAAATTTCATCTCTGACTGCTTCTAATGCACATTCTATTGAACAAGTAGGTAGCAACAAATTGAGTTTCCTGGTGTTTTATTATCCACTATTCTACCTCATTTGTTGGTTTTTATTTTAGTTTAGTCTCTTGTGTGTGTGTGTGGCTTTTACTCCTTTTAATTTTTATATTATGGGTTTTGCTGAATTTTTCTATTTGTTAATCAGTTTCTAGCATCAGAGTCTGGTAAAGCAGATTCGATATTCAATGATGTTCAGAGTACTCTATCAAATAACCAGGGAGAATTGGCACTTTTTGCTAGGGAACTGCGGCAGGTTTGTCCCTTGATATTTGCAGTCTATGATGTATCTTCTTTTTTTATTTTTATTTTTTTTTTATACACGCACCCAGACCTATGACCTCACCCTTCGCTTTGCACTTACAAGGGTAGGAAGTGCCATTTGAACTAGAGTTCATTGATGCTTCGTTAGAATAATGGTTAAATTATTAAATTCACAATTTTCTAATAGTTTAACCTTTTGGGACAAGTAGTAATTTAATTTAAGTGTTTTGCTTTTGAATCTTTTTATAGGTTTTGGATTAATGGATAAATTGGAAGACTGTTTTATTATTCCTCTTCTATTTTTGGATTGAATTATTCAACATTTTTACTTAATATATTATTTTCTTTTGTTGTTTTTGAATTGAATAGAGATTTAATGTTAGTATTGAGCAAACAATGGAAATTTCTAATTACACTTAAGGAGTTTTGCAAAAACTTGTGGAAGAATCAACAAGGCTTGAAAATTATGCACCGCAAACTGATGAAGTTCAAATGAAGAGCATTGCTGAGTTTCAGAAGGCTTATGAGGTATGAAAAAGACTTTATTGCACAGATATGTAGTTTTTTGTGTAATTATCTGACATATTGAGCTGATATTTTGCAGGGGCAGTCAAAATCTGATGCAGAGAAGCTTATAGCTGATGTAACCAATTTAGTCTCTGATCACATTCGTCGTCAGAAAGAGCTGGTCTGTTTTGTGCGCATGTGCACACTTTTTTTTTTTTTTTTTTCTAATTTTTTATTGACATATCTGTTTTTATATAAGTTTTCAAAATTTTTATTAATAGTCGAGCTGACAGGTCTTCACAAGACTGGTTGATCTTAGAGAAAGTGCTATGGCAAACAAGACATTCTTGGATGGACATGTTTCATCGATGGAAGGCATTACAACAGATGCAAAAAGGAAATGGCAGGCATTTTCTACACAAGCCGAAAGTGATGCCAAAGATAGTGCTGATTACTCTGCTGCAAAACATTGCCATATGGAGGAACATTCAGCAATGGTATATCATCAATTTGTTGCTCTTACTCTTGATTAATGTTATGTATCCCTTCTTTGATTTTATCATTCTCTATTTGGCTCGTGTAAATACTGCTGAATCGGCTTTCAAGCACTTAAAAAGGACACACGAGTCTGTGAATAAGATGGGCAACAAACATGTTTCAACTATGGCATCAATTATCAGGTCAGTGGTTAATAAGTGTTATCGAACACCTTTTTCTCCCTTGTATATTAATGGGATCATGGGAAAGAAAAGCATTTCCTTCTGATATATAACTTTATTAATGTTTATTTTTGAGTTCTGACAACTATTTCTAAATAAATCAAATGGTTGCATTCTTATTTTCTACTTTATGAATTTAATTTATAATGCATTAATACAGGAATGCTTCTGATGGCAATGGGCAGCATGATGTTGAGATTAGTTCTGCACGGGTTGCAGCTGAGCAAGATGTGTCGAAGAATAGCGAGGATCTTCTTCAGCATCTCAATAGTGAGTATTATGCACTCAAAACTAATTATGAAACTCCTGGTCCTACATGTCCACTGAATCATTTTGAGGTGCTTTAAATTAGTTTGAGTGAAGCTTTATACACACATTTGCAATTCATGAGGATTTANAAAACTAATTATGAAACTCCTGGTCCTGCATGTCCACTGAATCATTTTGAGGTGCTTTAAATTAGTTTGAGTGAAGCTTTATAGACACATTTGCAATTCATGAAGGATTTCTGTTAAATCGTATGAAAAAAATGTGTAGAGAATCCACTGAGCAAAAATATTTTGCACTCCATTTATATAGTTTGGATCTGGTTGAGACAAGTGGATAAATTGAATGAGTTGCACTTTCTTCAATGTGTCATAGTTATTGAGCTAAGTTATATTATGTATTTTATGGTTGTTCTTTTTTAAAACGTATTTATGGTTATTATGGTTTTTCTAACTGGCTAACTTTTTCATTCCTGTTGGGAATCTGCGATATCTTGATCTTGAAACTTAAATATGTGGAATGTGTGAAAAGTGGGGAAATTGAACAGTTTTGAAATTGATAAACACATTTTTGGTCTAAAATAAGAAAATGTAGTTAAATTTCAGCATGTTTGAATTGGCTTAGGTTATTTGTGTGCAGATTTTCTTATAGATAATAAGCATCGGTAATTCTTGATGGCCATTGTAAACTACGATTGCTGTTATATTTTGTCTTGAGACTAGAAATTGATGTTTTCTTTGTGGATGTTGCTACAGGTGTATCTGAGCAGGAGCAAGGATCTATATCTGGAATCTTTGAGATTGTGAAAGCCCACACAAATAGCCTTCAAAGTTTTAGGGAGGATCACTCTGGCTAAGCAGTATCTATTGAAGAGAAGGCTCGGGAGACTCTCCAGCAGCGATATATGGTAGGTTGATTAATATTTCACAGCTGGGGATGTTGAATTGTATATCTGATGCAAAGAATGTTAATGTGCTGTTATTGGCTTTGTTTCTCTCTATTGAGAGCATTGAAATTGCCTCGTGAATGTCCACAAATCATTATTTTAAAACTGATGTGATAAACGTAAATTAGTTGTTGGCCTCATAAGATACAGTTGACTAATGATGTTTAAATAATGTGCAGGACTATGAGCCTAGTGGCACAACATCAGTAAGAAGTGAATCAGATGTTCCAAGTAAGGTAACCATTGAGTCACTTCGAGCCATGCCAATGGATACCCTTCTTGAGGAATTCAGGGAAACCGTTCATATGACTCATTCGATGTGAAGGAATTGAAACCTTCGCTTATACCACGCTCAACCCTTACCCAACTGAATTAAAAATGGTGCAGTTTTAGCTTATTTGTATGCGTTATGGAATGAAATATGTATTTGTATTATGCTTGTACACATTGTTGTCGTACGAATATGATAATTGTAAGAATGCAGCAATCAGCAGAGGGTGGTAGGAGGTTGTAATGGCCAAGTCCGGTAAAGAGTAAGAGTAAATCCTATCTTGGGATTTAGCAACTTTTAGCTCAAAAAAAAGGAATGTATATTGGTGCAAAGATTGGTACATGATTAGAATTTATTCCCAAGGTACCGTACTGCTCAGCAATTTGCTGTGTAATGTAAGACCATTTTTGTTTACTTGATAGTGAAAATTGAATATTTATTATCCACTTGTTTTTTTTTTCTCCTCTTGAATGTAAACAATATTGTCCAAGTACAATTGGCAATGAGATGATTTTGTTCATTCTCTTTATTTGCTGAAATAGCTTGATCTAGTCGCCGACCTTGATAGGAGCAAGTCCTGCACTATGTACTCCATTAATCCTAAATTGACCGTTCCCTTTAAAAAATTCAATCTTATAAGGTACCTAATGGCTAGAGATCTTAACAAAATTCAAGCACTTGGTAAATTTTCGGACTATCTGGCGTGGGTATTTAGGATTCAGGTTTCTCCTTCTATAGGGAAAAAAGAGAGAGAGAGAGAAAAAAAAAAAGAAAAAAAAAAAGAAGCAGAAACAAAAATTGTCTTATATTTCCCATCCTAGTTTGTTTGTTCATCTTAAAAATTTATGTAAATTTCATTTAATGTAATGTCACTTAAATAAAATATTATTAATTTTTTAAAATTACCCTCTTGAATTTAAACTCTTAATTTTTTTTTTCATTTAATGTAAGTAAAAAAAAAAAAAAAAACAAAATTTAGCTACAAAATTGGTTGTAGCCTTAGACTACAAACTCATTCAATATCTTTTTATTGGAGGTGAATTTTCACAAATCCACCATTAGATTGCATCTTCTTCTTATATCCTCCATGTTTGCAAAATTTTAAGAAAATTAAAGATCAATAGCTATTTCATCAATAAATTTTTAAATTGCAAGTTTTTGTAATTTAAAATTATGCATAAAATATAAAATTATAGATTATATAATAAATGATATCCGATTGACACAAAAATTGACATGTGCATTGAGAGTGTAACGAACATGTAATTCAACGGTTAGATTTTCAAAATATGCAGTAATATTTATTTTATTGAGTGAGTTTGTAGCCTAAGACTACAACCAATTTTGTAGCTAAACTTTGTCCATAAAGAAAATGTTTTTATCGATCTGTTAATAACTTTTTTCATAACTAGTAAGTTTTCCGTGCGATGCATGGATAATGTTATAATGTTTTATGTAAATTTGTTTTTGAAAAATATTATACATATATTATAGCATATTTATTATAAAATTTTGTTAGTAATGAGTTCATCATAAAAAGTAACAATTATAAATTGCACACATATATCTATTATAATTATTTTGTTCAAGTAATGAGCAATAATGAAAACAACTTGGAGTAATATTGTATAATAAAAGTTGATAAAAGCATATTAATTCATTCTATATTATTGATTTTTATTATGTGATGTAATAAAAAACTTCATTACGATTTTTTTTTTCTTCAATGCTTTGTTATTGTGGTATGGTGACGCTTGTTGTCATCATCGGTTTCTTCATTTTCAACATTTGAAATTTATTCCGTCCATATTTGTTCAATTTTTGAGTTTTCATCATTTTTTCCTTTTGTTGCATTATTTGTGTTAATTACTAATGAATTGGCACTGAGAGATTCTTGATAATGAATGGGCGCCGAGAGATTCTTGATTAGATCTTACAAAGTTTGGACTTTGTCACTAAGATTTTTCATAGGTATTTACATTTATATTAAATTTCAATGATGTGACAGTTTTTTTGTAAATTTTTTTATTTTTGTTAATTTTGGAATAGTGTAGCAAAAAAGAATTAACATAGTGTGTTGAATTGTGTGTGTTTTTTTTTTCTTTCTTCCATACCTTTTTATCATTTGAAGACGCATCAAAAATCTTAACAACTATATAATTTTCAAAACCATCTTTTAGAATGAATTCATTCAAATGAAGTAGAAAAATCCTTTTCTTCCCTATTTTTTTTTTTTAAATAACATGAGATTCCTTCTCCAATATCAATATTTTTACAATAATTTAAATAAGTTGTACCTTAGTTTATTTTTTAGCAAGATCTCAATCTTGTAGATTTATTTAAGATTTTCTTGGTATCTTGATCAAATATCACAAACTTTGTTTTGTTAGTTGCATTAAAAACTTCAATTTGAATCCTGTATCTAAAGTAGTTTGCAATTGTATATATATAGTAGTTATAGTGAGATAAATATATTATAAATATTTGGAGAGTATGTAGTTGCATATATGGTAAATCAGTTAAAACTGAACTTTACAGAAGTGTCATTTATGATCTTCTTCACTGCCATCATAGCCATTAATAGAAAATAGTTTCACTGATCCATAGATATAGTGCATGGTAAAATCACTGAAATCTATTACTACATACAATTACTCCTCAGTCCTGTCTTTGTTCATGTGTGATGAATTTTTTCCGTGTAAGTCTTGAAATATGGTAAAAAATACAAACTTGAAACTACCTTCCCAACATCATCTGACTTGTCATTCAATTTTCTTAGAGATATATATTAGACATATATTAGCCCAATGTAATAGGCCCAAGCCCAGTCCTACTTGTACTAGTAGTCTAGGGTTTAGTCGCCTATATATACTCATGTTAGGGTTCATTGTAACTGAGGTTATTGTACTACATTCCTACACAATAAAGATGTAGCCCTTAAGGGATTCCTCCGTGGATGTAGGCCGTCAAGGCTGAACCACGTAACCCTCGTGTTCTTGATGTTCCTATTCTATGCTTTCTCTTCCGCATCCACTCTAGCATACACAACATGATATAACACATTGCGTTTGATAATATTCTCCATTTAACATGGTATCAGAGCTAATATTCAACATGGTATCAGAGCCAAACTTCGTTCTTGGCATCAAACAAATATCTCTACACAGCAAAGAAGATCATCACGTGCACACCATCATCTAAAGTCACCTATGCTTGCTTTCAGATCAGGACCCACTGCATCACACAACTCCCACGAAATCATCGTTGTTGTGTAACTGCTGTGCCAAAAGATCACAAACTCAAGCAAACCCGTGGCTTCAATCTCAGATCTGTGCAAATCGATGCTTCACCTGATGAAACCAACCATACAGATGTGCTCCACGGCTCTCGCGATCAAAACCCAGGAACCTGGAATCTAACGACGGCTGAACGCGCCTCCACGCGCTGACAAAACCTCCGTTTGCTCCTCCCACGCGCCGCCGAAATTCTGGAATTCAGAATGCATTATGGTACACGCGCCGCTCTTTCGGCGTCGTCACCCACCGATCTACAAAACCCAGGAAGCCCGGCAGCCGAAACAAAGACACGCGCCCACACGCGCCGCTAGCGTTTCTGGCATCTCGTTCACGCGCCGGTGGACGTCCACGCTCCTCCACGCGCCGGAAAACTGCTGCTGACGTCATCCGATGACGTCATCTTGCCACGTCAGCACATGCAAGCTTTTGCCACGTCAGCCCTAATCCACGTCATCAGCCACGTCGCTAGCCACTCAGCAGTGTCGCCTCGTCAGCACCACGTCACCTAGCTGACCGTTGACCCGGACCGAACCGACCCGGACCACCCGGATTTGACCCGTGAGCACTGACCGTTGACTTTGACCAGATTCGTTGACTTTCGTTGACTTTGACTTTTGCGTTGACTTTTGACCAAAAGTTAAAATTTCCATAATGGCCTATCTTGCTCAGTTTTTCGCGTAGATTCTAATTTTGGACTCTGTTTCTTCATTTGAAACTCTGAAATTGGTCAATTGGCACATTCTTCATTGTGGTTTCTTCAAAGGCATTCTTCAAGGTATCTCCAAGTGATCTTCTCATGCTTATCCAACCTCAAGCCTTCATCGAGCTTCCGCCTTGAGTTTGAGGGAGGGTGTTAGAGATATATATTAGACATATATTANTAATGTGAGTGCCTCTAACTTTGGGATAGAAAAATTTATTTTTTTTTACATTTTGCACACCAAAATATCCTGTTTGTAATTTGACATTCCTTTCACAAAGTACGCATAAATGTAATACCAACACATTGTTGTATCAATGTTACTTATTATTGCAATACCCTAACAGTTCACATCTTGCAATGAACTTTGAAATTAATATGTATTTTTTTTATGTAAATAATATGATCTGTTATTATTTTTATACATAAATGATGAGTATAATTTGAAATAATTAACAAACCTTTTCGTAGGATCTCATTCAATGCATTTTATCTTTACTATTTCTTCATATTATTTAAAGATAAATCCTCCTATGAAAATTGTTTTGCATGTATTTTTGGTATTTCTTGTATAGGATCATGTTTTTTACCATTCCTATCATTGAATTTTTTTTAAAGAAAATATTAAGTTAATGGCATTTTGTGAGATAAGTATATGCTCTTTATTAACTTTTTTGTTATTATAAATTTTAGAAATATGCACTTGTCAATTATTTCAGCAACCTGAGGGATCTTAAGATTTATATATATTTTGTTGCGCTGGTCAATGGACAGAGAATTTGTCTGCAAATATAAATTGCATAGAATATTATTAATAGACAAAAGCATATTGAATTGAAATGGGGAAAATGAAGAGATATTTCATGAGAATGAGATTTTCTAGAAGTATCATTTATACGTGAGGGAGAAAGAAGAGAGTTTGTAAGAGGGTAAGAGTTTTTGCTTTGATTTACACGTGGAATGGTCAAACTTGGGTCATAATATGTAAGGTAAGAACTAGGCCTGAGTTTTTCATAAGATTTGGTTACTTTTAAAAGATAATCAATTTATAGTGAATAACTTTTTGTCTAATTGGTCTAATTGTCAAGAACAACTCATATCAATATAATAGTAAAAATAAGTTATTATGATTTATTGGGGTAACGTAAAAAAAACTTAATAAAAAGAGGTAAAAAATGCTAAATTTATATAATAGTAAAATATAATTACTATGATTTATTAGGTAATAGTAAAAAACACTTAATGAAAAAATGGTAAAAAATGTTAAATGCAATAAGTTACTATGATCTATTGAGTAACAGTAAAAAAAAAAAAAAAAAACTTAATAAAAAGAGGGTTAAAAAATGCGTAAAAAATTCTCATATAATTAATAAAGTAAAAAAATAATGGATTATGATACAGATATATATTGGTAAAAGTAAAAAAAAAAAAAAAAAAAAAAACTTAATGAAAAAAGGTAAAAAAAGTTAAATGCAATATTAGAGTGCCACGTGGCAGGACCTCATGCACTCTCTATGAGGTCTTTGCTTTTTATATATACTAGTCGCGGACTCGCGCATTGCGCGTGATAAATTTTTTATGATAGTGATATATTATTAATATTTTTCTATGTATTACTACTAAAGCTGCATTATATATATATATATATATATGTATTAGAGATATATATTAGACATATATTAGCCCAATGTAATAGGCCCAAGCCCAGTCCTACTTGTACTAGTAGTCTAGGGTTTAGTCGCCTATATATACTCATGTTAGGGTTCATTGTAACTGAGGTTATTGTACTACATTCCTACACAATAAAGATGTAGCCCTTAAGGGATTTCTCCGTGGATGTAGGCCGTCAAGGCTGAACCACGTAACCCTCGTGTTCTTGATGTTCCTATTCTATGCTTTCTCTTCCGCATCCACTCTAGCATACACAATATGATATAACACATTGCGTTTGATAATATTCTCCATTTAACATGGTATCAGAGCTAATATTCAACAAATTTCACAATTGTGGTGTGTGGCACCGTTTGCAAAAGCCTTAGACTAGTCGACCTATGTAGTCATGTCTCATATATGTCTCATTATAACAAAAAGATTAGGGCTCATACTTTAATTCTTGCCCTTGCATGCCTAGCTTTGTACCAGTTTTTCTTATTGATCAAAACAAAATGGTGGATTAAATGCTAGTCTCAGTTTGGGAATCCTACATCGATTGAATATATATGTGTCAAATGTTGGTTCTGGACTTTACACATGTCAGGTGTGTTTTCATCTTTGTGTTTTGGTTTTGATTGGGTTAGCAAAGTTGGGGGCTGTTTGGTATGTTAGTTTAACTAATATTTTTCAGTTTTTAAACAACATTACACGTATTTCTAAAAAATACAAATAACGTTACTAGAACAATATTACCAAATAACCCCTTATTTGTCTTGGTTTGCATTTCTAATTCTATAGGGCTTGGACTTGAGGGTAGATACTAGATTTTAAGGAATCTAGCATTTGAGTAGTATAGGGTAAAATTTTGGTTGAATTATTTAGGTTTGTATCTTAAGTTTTTTAATTAAAGTAGTTAATTATGTGTTTTTTTTTTTTTGGGTTTGTTATAGCTTATTATTTCTGAAATCACATTATATATTCATTAAATGGTAGAATAGATAGTTTTATATATAAGTACAAACATAATAAATTCCAATTAAATATTAATAACTACTATAATAACTACTATTATTCACTAGTAATGCTATGTTTACATTATTTTTACAATAAATTATAGGTCTCGAATTGTTATTAGTGAATAAAAAAAAGATATCAATAGTGGGCCCAAATAAAAATCTCATATACTACTAAGAACTTTTTTTTTTTTTTTTTTTAAAAAGCATATACCGTTAAGAATCTTGTACTTTGATTAGCACATATATCTTGATATTTTCGAGACATTTTAGGGTTTAAATTTCCGAATTAGTATCGGGTATAAGATATTGTACCCAGTGAAATTACCCATCTCCACTCACAAAATATTTTTGCTACTTTCACTTTTTAATTTTAACTTTTTCTTACTCTTTTTTATTTGAGAATGAAAGTTTTTTTTTTTTTTTTCAACTTTTAATCTCAGTCATCTAGGGCTATTATGCCTGTACTTAATCTCAATCCCAAATTCCCTATCCTTACTGTAATTATCAAATAAATAAAGTTTAGCAACAAAATTAGTGGTAGCTTAAGGCTATAATTTTACGCAATATAATTAACATTACTAATATTTCGAAAATTTAACTATTGGATTACATGTTTTCTATGTTCTTAAGACATATGTCAAATTTTGTGTCAATCGGATATTATTTATTATATAATCTATAAAATTATATTTTATACATAATTTTAAACTATAAAAACTTGCAATTTAAATAATTTGTTGATGACATAACTATTGATCTTTAATTTTCTAGAAATTTTACAAGTATGGATGGTATAAGAAAAAAAATTTAATCTAATAGTGGATTTGTCAAAATTCTATCTTTAATAAAAAAAAAATATTAAGTAAGGTTATAACCTTAAACTACAATCAATTTTATAATTAAACTTTTTTCTTATCAAATTATAAAAAGATAATCCAACATGCTTATCGTGAAAAAGTCGCAGGCTCCCATGCCAGCAGATAAATTATAAACACAAGATAATAATTGTTCCCAATTCTACGTGTACATGAATTATGATATCTATCCTTTGACTCTGACCGTGAATGCGTCAACGTTAAATCTTATAATAATACAGATAGAGTCCGTCAATAATATTTCCTCGATAATCCCGAAGATAGTAAATCCCACAAATCAAAATAGTTTTCTCTTCATTTTAGATTTTACCTTAAAAAAATCCTCATTATTTCCTGACTTTTTTATAGTGTTGCACTAGTTGTCACTAATATTTTTTTTAAAAAATAGTAAATTGTTTTTCACTGTTATGGATGAAAAAAATTTTTTTTTTTTAGTAGTAAGTTTATATTAGAATTGATAATAACTTACCATTTAAGATTTATTGCGAAAATATTGTGAAAATGTTATAAACGTAATATTTATCTTATTTTTTTGGATAAATTGTTAATGTTATTATTTTTGAAGAAATACTATATCCACAATATCTTCAAGAGAAATGATATGTCTACAATATTTTTACAACATTTTTACAACAAATTCTAAGTGGTAGGTTGTTACTGGTTGTTATTTTTGGGACAAAAAAGTAATCTTAGTGTTAGTTTCAAATTTGAACGAATAACAACTAACCACCTGTGATTTGTTATAAAAATATTGTATAATTATTATAAACGTAGCATCTTTCTATTTTCAATGGTGATAAGTTGTTACTTGTTACTGTTATTGGTGGATAAGAAATCAATTTCAATAGTAGATTCAAATTAAAATCCCTAAATAGACTCTTACTTTGAATTTTATTGTAAAAATATTATAAACCAGTCTAGTTTTCTACTGCAACTATTATATTGTAGTTTTTTTTTTTTTTGTTTTGTTTTTGGTACGTGGAAAACAAACAAGATAAAAATCCCACATAAACAGGAGAAGAAGTTTTTTCCTAGTAGTACTAGGTTTAAAATAAACCGCTAGGCTAATTAAAAGTGTTTATCCCAACAATAATCCAAAACCAATCCTTGTTATTTTCAGCATCTACCACCACCTTATCTCTTTCTTTCTCTCTCTTCTATCTATGCATATATATAGTTAGTCACCTTTCCAAGCGTCTCTATTCTCTCTGTTTCCTTTGATAATGGACATGGCGAAGTTTCTTCCAGTTTTGCTATGCCTTTTCTCTCTTTGTGTTGCTGTCCAAGCATCGCACAAGGTTTATCCAGAGTTTCAGTCTCTGCATTCTGAGAAAACGAGTCAAAGTATTGAGACTCTGAATCTAATTCAGAGAACTGGGTACCACTTTCAGCCTCCTAGGCACTGGATTAACGGTATGTACTCTATTTTCATATTCTAGCAATGGTTTTTTGTTTATGGTTTCAACTTTCAATTCCTTTTTCTTTTCTGTCTCGGTTTCTTTGTTTGCATGCCAAGTGTTTCAGTCTCTGAATTCCAGAAGAATGGTTTTGTTTTGTTTTACCCCTTTGTTTGTCTTACGTTTGTATAATTGTGCTGGAATGGCAAGCCAGAAATTTCTTTAAAATAAATATATATACAAAAAAAATTAAATCCAAAAAATAACCTTTATACACATATTTGTAACATAATTTAAACAATGCTATTTTCTTACCTATAACAAACCAGATTAAACCTTTTTTTTTTCCTAACAGTATCTCTAATTTTCTAAAAAATTAAGAAGAATTTTATTAACAAGATTTACTTATATATTTCTAGAATATGCATGCTATTGTGGTATAAGAATAATTAGATCATTTAAATTCATTTTTTTAAAACCCAAAATATAAGAGGGGAAGTATTTTTGAGAAGTCAAGGGGCCATGCTTTTTTACATGTCGTTTCATCAGTGTTTATGCTTATATTACATTGGGCTAATGCCTATGTGTTTATGCTTATATTACATTGGATTAGTCTAGAATTTTTTGAATTAGTTTTATATTTTTATCATCCAACATTTGGAATACAACACGAGTCTCTACTTGATTATACAATAAATTTTACAATTTTTTTTTCTTAATTGAGTTGAGAGGTTTTGATAGGTATACAATAAAAATAATGTTAATAGTGAATTTTAATTAACTTGTATTCAGTCTTAATGCTTATGTGTTTATGCTTATATTCTATCGGTTGGGCTAATGCCTATGTGTTTATGCTTATATTACATTAGATTAGCCCAGCTCAACTTAACATAGTTTTCAATTATTAGTCTAGAATTTTTTGAATTGGTTTTATATTTTTATCATGCAACGTTTAGAATACAACACAAGTCTCTACTTAATTACACATTAAATTTTACAATTTTTTTTTACTAAATTGAGTTGAGAGGGCTTTGATAGGTATACAATAAAAATAATGTTAGTAGTGAATTTTAATTACTTTTATTGACTCAATGAGTTGTAAAAAATTTTGTGTGCTCTTTACTCTTTGAAATATAACCTACTATTTTTAGAAGTTTTTGATAGAAACATTTGAATTTATATAAGAATATGGTTAAAAGTTTTTTATTGAAACATTTGAATTTATATACGAATATGTAATGAAGATATTTATATGTTTCTCTAATTTAGAGTGTGATTGAGACCAATTTTCTTGTTAAGTTTTTAGTTTTTACCTTTTATGTACAGTTTTTTAAAATTTAAGAGCATATTTTAAAGAAAAAACTTAACATGCATTGCATTTGCGAATAACATTTTTTTTTTGTTTTTTTTTTTTTTGAGGAAAGACTTCAGAGAAATAAGCACAACAGGTTTTACAATTTACAAAATGGTGTGGATTTATCTCATGCTTTAAAACAAGTAGGAATAAAATAACAATATAATCTAGGTAACGTGCATATTATTCCAAGAGCTTTTAGTAAAAAAATATAACCTTATGGTTCAAAGTAGTTCCCTTCCTCAAGAGAATTTAAGTTTTTAGTTCAAACCTACCCTTCCTCATGTACGTTCTCGAAGGATGAAGCACATTCCAATGTCATTCTATATTTTTAATAAAGTGGCTTCATTGGACCGACTAATGTTATTTTATTGATTCCTTTTCATTTTGGACAGTTCCATAACATTTAATGGTCTGGGTCACTTTGTTGTTTTGTTGTTGTATTGTACCAATTCAACAGTTGTTGGTACTATTATATTCTCTTTGGTTTGGTTTGGTTGGGTCACACTTCGGTATAATTTATCCCATCTATAAGTTAGTGGAAACCTTTATAAGTTTTGACACAATTTGTGGCCTTAGCTCGAATTCGAAAGGCAATATTCTTCCTTTGTCTGAATGCATGTTAATATAATTGTTTACGGGTAATATTGGTACAGTGCTCTCTACATGAACAATATTCTAATCACTTAGCTGCTATGGTGGTAAAAAAGAATGCATTAACCACGATTAAGATACAATAAATGGTCATATTGTGTTAGGTACTGAAGATCTTTATCTAATCAGATTGTTACCTATACAACATTTTTTAACAGATGTTAAGGTAATAAATAGTTATTTATTATCACATAGATCCACAACTGATTCTGAAAATTTTGTTTATGTAGATTTCAATAATTGTGGAAACTTAATTGTTATTTTGTGAAAGATTGCAATTCATATTCTCCATGACATTGATGCCCTGTTAATCTGCTAGTTACCAATAACTTTTTTCTGGTCATTGACAAGTGTTTTACCCTTAATTCTGTCTCTAATTGCTTATTAAGTATTATAATTACTCACAGTCACTAACTTCTTTTCTCTTTCTTGGGTGTTCAAATTCGCATAACAATGAACCAACAACAGATCCTAATGGTGAGTCTTTGCTGATGAACTTTCTTCTTTCATATCCTATAAATCATTTTATTTTTATTCACCCCCTTTTTTACTTTTTTTTTTCCTTGGCTTTATGTGTTTTTCATTTGAATGTAAACAGGGCCTATGTATTACAATGGACTCTACCATCTATTCTATCAATACAACCCAAAAGGTGCAGTGTGGGGCAACATTGTTTGGGCCCATTCAGTATCAAAGGACTTGATCAACTGGGAGCCTCTTGAGCCTGCCATCTATCCCACTGATCACTTTGATATAAATGGGTGTTGGTCTGGGTCAGCCACAATTCTCCCAGGCAACAAGCCTGTTATTCTTTACACTGGAATTGACCCCAAAAATCGCCAAGTCCAAAACTATGCTATCCCAAAAAACTACTCTGATCCTTATCTCCGTGAATGGGTTAAGCCCAAAGACAACCCCATAGTTGATCCTGATAGAAGTGTCAATGCAAGTGCTTTCCGTGACCCAACAACAGCTTGGTATGGAAAAGATGGGCTTTGGAGAATTGTAGTGGGTAGCAAAAGGAAACATAGAGGCATAGCATACTTGTACAGGAGTAGGGATTTTGTGCATTGGGTTAAAGCCAAACATCCTCTACATTCAAAACATAAAACAGGTATGTGGGAATGCCCAGATTTTTTCCCAGTTTCATTGAATGGTAAAAATGGAGTAGACACTTCCTTTGATGGACCAGATATAAAGTATGTTTTGAAGGTGAGCCTTGACCTTACAAGGTATGAGTACTACACTGTTGGACAATATCATCAAGGTATAGATAGGTATGTACCTGATAATACTTCAGTAGATGGTTGGAGTGGGCTGAGATATGACTATGGAAACTTTTATGCCTCAAAGACATTCTTTGATGTTGACAAGAACCGAAGGATTTTGTGGGGTTGGGCCAATGAGTCCGACATAGCTCAACATGATGTTGCAAAAGGATGGGCCGGAATTCAGGTAACACTAATGTTTTATATTATTTTGGGATTAAGACTATGTTGTTGTTCTGTGACAAGTCCTTATATATAAACAGTTGCTAACAAGTTACTTACAAATGTGATGTTTTATTGGAATTGTTTCAGACTATTCCGAGGGAGTTGTGGCTTGACAGTAGTGGGAAACAATTGATACAGTGGCCTATCGAAGAATTAGAAACTCTGAGAGGGGATAAAGTTCAAATAAAAAATCACAAGCTCAAAATGAGAGAGCAAATTGAAATTAAAGGAATAACTGCTATCCAGGTTTGCTACTTAAATGTGACACAATATATATATATATTTTACATCTGTTGATTTAACTTATTGTGATCGATATATTATAAAAGTTATGTTATTGATTGAGCCATATAGTAGTGATGTTGCTTTATAATTTATCACCTTAGCAAGTTTCGGAGAAGATTGTAAAAAAAAAAACAGTCGGCATTTTTGTTTTACAAGCAAATCATTACATTATTATGGTACAAATCAATTCCTTTCAATCAACACTGAACACGATTCATTTTAGTGATCATTGTAATTGATGTTTTTACAGGCTGATGTTGATGTTACCTTCTTGTTGCCGTCGAGCTTGGACAGCGCCGAGCAATTTGATCCTAGCTGGGTAAATGCACAAGATGTCTGTGCTCTAAAGGGCATAAAAGTTGAAGGCGGGGTTGGGCCATTTGGGTTGTTCACATTAGCTTCAGAAAATCTAAAGGAATATACTCCTGTCTTTTTTAGAATTTTCAAAGCTCCACAGAAACATGTAGTTCTCATGTGCTCTGATGCAAGAAGGTAATTGTGTGATTATTGGTTAATTTAGCTGCCTTTTAGAGTAGTATAGTAATTTTTTGTATCTCCTCTTGTCACCCTTTTTGACTTGGTTTCTATATGTTTGCTTGTATATAGTTCCTCTGTGAGGAGTGGACTATATAAACCATCATTTGCAGGCTTTGTAGATGTGGATTTAACAGATAGGAAGCTCTCTCTTAGGAGTTTGGTAAGCCCTCTCACGAACATTCCGAATACACAATCAAACTTTATGAACTAAAATGAAAACAATCTAGAACTTTAAGGGTGTGTTATTTAGTCTAAACATGGTAAGGGTTAAATCTTTGTTTTTCTCTCTAAATTTTTGAGTTGTAAATGTTCTACTGCAGATTGATCATTCTGTTGTGGAAAGTTTTGGAGCTGGAGGAAAAACCTGCATCACATCAAGGGTTTATCCTACATTCACAAGCCTCAATGATGCTCACTTGTTCGCATTTAATTACGGGAAAGAGAGTATTACCATAGAGAGACTCAATGCATGGAGCATGAAGAGACCTCAAATTAACTGAAAGAGAGAAGATCTAATAGTTTCTTAATTATGCTGAAAATTTAGGGCCTGTTTGGAACATAAACTTAAACACATATTTTCAGTTTTTAAACAACATTACACGTATTTCCACATACTTTTTCATCCACACATATTTTCAAAAAAACTGAAAACTATTGTTTAAACACACGTACCAAATGGGCCCTTAGTGTTTGTTAGTAGTATTTAAATAATCATTTTGTTCCCCAAAAAAAAAAAAAAAAAATCAGTAGAAGCCAATTGAATAAGAATTTTCTTGTTGATGATAGTTGGGAATTCCAATTAACATTGTAGATGCATGATGATGTTTATTTATGTAATATACTAATATGGCAGAACCTTTGGTGACAAAAAAAGCCTAACAATATAGTTGTGTCCATTTTGGCAACGAGTAGTGTTTATAATCGGAGATTGTGTGAAACAGTATAGCTTTAAGTCACTACTTCAGTTGTTTTTGTAAGTGTGTAAAACTGTGTGAAACAAATTAAACCCTTTGGTAATTTACAACTCAAACAAAAATTTTAGATCAACTTTATCCAAATGCTCACCTGATATCGCATTGTTTTTTAAAAAACACTTTTTAAAACAACTAATCTAAATATACACTTTGTCATCTTGTAGGTAGAAAAGATAACTCTAAACATGTTTAAACCAAAATTTATCCTTATTATTATTTGTTGGGGATAATAGATAAAGTAATAATGAAAGAATAAGATTAACATAAAAGACAAACAGAAAATAGATAACTTGTTTTTTAAATGCTCACCTGATATCGCATTGTTTTTTAAAAAACACTTTTTAAAACAACTAATCTAAATATACACTTTGTCATCTTGTAGGTAGAAATGATAACTCTAAACATGTTTAAACCAAAATTTATCCTTATTATTATTTGTTGGGGATAATAGATAAAGTAATAATGAAAGAATAAGATTAACATAAAAGACAAACAGAAAATAGATAACTTGGAGGCACAATATAGTTTTCCTTAAACAATAACTTGGAGGCATAATTGTTGCTAAAGGGTTATCGTAAACTTGTCCCCAGGATACAACTAAGTTGTTGGATTTTACAAATAGCAATTCTGGAGAATGACCACAGGATATAACCAAGTTGTTGTGCTTTTTGTGTTATTTTTCAAGTGAACATAAGCTTCTATTTATATCCATAGAGTTTTATTTCACCAAAAAGCACGTATGAAGAGTTAAAATGTTTCATAAAACTGTTCACAATACTTGAAACATTTTCAAACATTTAGAATAGTTACTAGAAAATTTTGCAGAAAATTTAGTTTTACGAGTTTCAATTGGTCAAGAGAAATCGAGCATCGATTGAATGTTCTTTTTGATCAATCGAATAGGAATCGAACAGCAATTGAACCATCCAGTGATTTCACGATTATTTTCTTCATCATTTTGATTGATCAAGTAAAAGTTTCGACTGAACGAAAATATTGAATTTCGATTTTCACTTAGAAAATTCTAGAAATTGAATTTTCACTTTATAAAATAATATTTTCCAAATTCAAATATCATTATTACAATCTATTCATGTATATAACTATATATACAATGTTATTACTGTCTACTACTACCATTATTGTATTTTGTTTTTGGCATGTGGAAAACAAGATAAAAATCCCAAAACCAATCCTTCTTGGGATCCACGAAAAAAAAAAAAAGCCTTGTTATTTTCTACATCTACCATGCACCGCCTTCTCTCTCTAATGCTCTATAATCTATATATAGTACTCTTCTCTAGCCTCTTTCTACTCGCAAAATTCTTATTCTTTCAAGATTTAACAATTGCAAGCCATGGAAGTGGAACTATCAAGTGAAACATAGTGTTCAAAGGAAGAAGATGATGAAATTGGCAGAAGGAGCAAAAAGTTCGAAGACAGCAGTAGAGATAAACCTTTCTCCCAACCTCGAGGAATGGTTAGCTATAGGGACAGCTTGGTTGGGGACATCCTAGGAGCTTATGAGCAAGCCTTTCGATTTGACATAGTTGCTAAGGATGAAGCATCAGACATAGAAAGTGAAGCCCCCTTAGAGGGTATGGTGGAAGTATTGTTATCCAAAGAAATGAAGGAGCGCATCAGGGCACTGTGGTCCAAGGCATTGATAGTGAAAGTGTATGGAAGGACTGTGGGGTACAACTACCTCACTTTCAAAATCAATGCCCTATGGAATCCTATGGCAAGGATGACCTGTGTTGATTTAGGGAAGGATTTCTTCTTGATTAAGTTCAATGTTGAAGAAGACTATGACAAGGTGCTCCGTGGGGGACCGTGGTTCATTAGTGGCCATTTTCTTGCTATCAAGCCATGGGAACCATACTTCAAAGCATACTTCAAAGCCTCGGAAGCGAAGTTCTCTTTAGTGGCAGTGTGGGTTAGGCTACCTGAACTGCCAATAAAGTTTTATGATAAAATAGTGTTAAAAGAAATTGGGAATACTATTGGTCTAGTGCTAAGGATAGATTATTACACTACCTCCGACACAAGAGGAAGCTTTGCGAGATTGTGCATTCAGGTGGACTTGGACAAACCTTTTAACAACACGTCGAAGATAGGAAGATTAAAGCAGAAAGTTACATATGAAGGCACCTGGTCTCTTTGTTATTGCAGTGGTCGGCTTGGGCACATACAAGAAAACTCTTGCTATCAGGTTAAATCCCCTGAGATGGTATTTGTAGGTGAAGAAGCCTGTACTCCCATGCCAAAGAAGAACCAGGAAGAAGAGAAAATAGAGGCTAACTATGGTGCATGGATGCTAGTTACTAGAAGAAAGAATCTAGTTAGAAATGGACGTAATCGTGGTCCAAACCAAAAAGCCTAACAGGGGGAAACGTTTGAAAAGGCTTCAACGGTACAATTTGGTACAGTGGTGGGACCCAAACCCCAAGAAAAAGGCCAGACCTCATCTAGGGAACACCATTTGGAGGGTGAGTTGCGTGTAGATCACACCGAAAAGATTGTGGAAGGTGAAAGTAACACGCTATCAAGGATAGATGGTAACACCAAAGCCGGTTTGAATACTGACTTAGCCTTCTTGAGCAATGGAATGGAGGGGATTGAAATGACTAAACAGTACCATAAGAAAGGTAAGGAGAAAAAAGCTTTTGGAGTTAAGACACCCAAAACACTCAAAAGACCAAACCCAAGTTTAGGTAGCAAACCCACGCCTTACCAGAGAGCAACAGTAAAAATTTCAACCTCTGAAAATGAAGCCAACAACCTAAGATCATCATCTTTACCCTCGAGCAGGCTAGGCAATGTGGTATAAGAACTGATTAGTACCCATCTCGGACTAAGTGATAGCCCAAATCAAAGCTTCACCCACCTCCATGATGGGCAAAGCCGAGAAAAAGCTCTTTGTAGCGTGGAAACATCTCTTTCCAATCACCTCGTCTAGCATCATAATGGGGAATCTAGCATTGGACCATCCAGAATAGGGAACAACCCCCAACCCATGGTGGAAGTTCATTGTCAACGCACCATTGATAACGGAGGAAGTGGCAATGAGTTTGAACAAGCAGAGAAGGCCATTAGTAGTGCCTCACTTGGACGAATCTGAATGGCTAGTGCAGGAGAGGAAAGTCATAAATTTCAGGGGAGCAGTCACCTCGCATATGGGGAATTTCCCAACTATGAAGCTGTTCCAAATACTCACCCCATACAGGAGGTGCGACCTTCTGGTAACATGCTGGGAGGATATTTTAGGGATCCTGAAGTACGACTGTGTGGAAACTGGAATGGATGACATCCATGGACCTTCTGAGGACAATGGGATAGAGCATGATGGAGGCAGTAGCAATGATGCCTAACTCGATGGAAGTACCAATTGGAAAATTTGTCAACATGAATATTTTACTATGGAATTGTAAGGGGTTGTTGAAAGCAGACTTCAAGAAGAGAGTCTTTGAAATGATGGTAAACCACCAACCAACTATTATGGTGATAATTGAAACAAGGGTAGGGGGAGACAAAGCAGCTAGAATCATTGAGGACCTTCCTTTTGATGGTTTCTTTGCCATAGACACAATTGGATATGCAGGGGGGTTATGGCTCCTTTGGAAGACAAAGGAGGTGGAAGTGTTCGTTCTTTCATGCACAGAATAGGAAATCCACGCCATGGTTAAGGTACGTTGCTCAAACCTTTCCTGGTTTATTTCCCCAGTATATGCTAGCCCACGGTTAAATGAAAGGAGAATTTTATGGTCCAATCTGACTAAAGTTGCCCAATTGCATCAACTGCCTTGGTTGCTCCTCTGAGATTTTAATGAAGTTCTCAGTGGGGAGGACAAATATGGGGGTAGAAGTATAAACATTAATAGGGCCTTAGAGTTTAAAGATTTCCTTGACCATTGTAACTTTTTGGATTTGGGCTTCTCTAGCCCAAAGTACACATGGTCCAATTGCAGGAAAATTTCATATTTAATTCTAGAAAGGATAGACAGGTGTTTTACAAACCCTTCTTGGAGATTATTATTCCCTAAAGCTTCGATCACCCATTTAATCAGAGTATATTCAGATCACTGCCTTGTCCTAATTGAGCTTAGTAAATCTCCTCCTATGGCTAGAAACAAGCCTTTTAGATTTCAATCTATGTGGCTTCTACACCCAAAGTTCCCTAGATTTGTTAAAGACAATTGGGACCATGCCCATCCATTGTCTTTTGTAATCACTAATTTCACCAGGAAAGTTAAACGGTGGAATGTTGAGGTTTTTGGAAATTTGTTCACCAGGAAGAAGAAAGTGCTTGCCAGGCTTAATGGTACTCAAAAAGCCCTTGCAAGTAACCCCAATGATTTTCTAGTCCACCTAAAGAAACAACTTACTGAAGAGTATAACCTTATTATGCTTCAGGAGGAAGAATTCTGGGCAATAAAATCTCATCTAAATTGGATAGCCTTTGGAGACCATAATACCTGCTTTTTTTCATACCTCTACAGTGGTGAAAAGGCATAGAAATCAGATCAGGGCTATCAAGAATAATGTGGGTGAATGGATTACTAATGAAGAGGGAGTGAAGGATCACATTTGCCCTAGATTCAAGAAACTCTTTACCACTTAGCTGACCTATTCTACTTGAGCTTCGAAAGTGGAACACTTCTCTTATAGTGTTCTATTAGGTTGGGAAAAGGAAAAGTTAAGTGAAGAGGTGACCGTTGCTGAGATTAAGGTAGGAATGTGGGCACTAAAATCGTTTACAGCGCTTGGAGTTGACGGACTTCATACTCGTTTTTTCCAACGATTCTGGCATGAAGTTCAAGAAGCTGTTTGTCATGAGGTTGCTTTAGCCTTTCAATCAGGGGCAGTTCCTAATTACCTGAATGAAACTCTTTTAGCTCTCATTCCTAAATGTCAGAGTCCGGAAACATTGGGGAGCTATAGATCGATTAGCCTATGCAATTCGGTCTATAAAGTAATCACCAAAATCATCACTACTTGGCTGCAATGTTTCCTTCACCCTTACAAGCTACTTTTGTTATGGGTAGGAGGGGTATGGACACCATTGTTATAGCTCAGGAGCTCATTTATTCCATGGATAACAAGAAAGGAAAGATGGGTTTTATGGCAATTAAGGTGGACCTTGAGAAAGCCTATGATAGGCTTGAGTGGAATTTCATCCACAAAGTTCTTCGTGCATTTCACTTTCCTCATCACTTGGTAAAGCTCATTATGAGTTGTATTTTCACTATAAGCATCTCCATTCTTGTTAATGGTGAGTCCCTAGAAAGTTTCAACCCCTCAAGAGGCATCTGCCAAGGCGATCCAATATCCCTTTACATCTCCATCCTATGTATGGAGTACTTGGGAAGCCTAATCCAAAAAGAATGTATGGATGGTGACTAGGTTCCCATAAAGGCTTCAAGGGGAAATCTTGAGATATCACATCTCTTTTTTGCCGATGATCTTATTCTTTTTGCCAAGGGAAGTGAAGAAGGCAGTGTGGTTATCAAAGATGTGCTGGACAGATTTTGTGCTGAATCGGGTCAAAAAGTGAGCTCTGACAAATCCCGCATCTATTTCTCTAGAAATGTGAAGGCAGATCTGAAAGATAAAATTTGCAGCAATCTGCAAATCCAAGCTACCAACGACTTAGGCAAATATTTGGGTTTTCCCATTAGACATAAAGGGGCTGCAAGGAATCAATTTAATTTTGTGGCGGAAAGGGTTATCAAGAAGCTATCTGGCTGTAAAGCTAAGTTACTATCCTTCGCAGGTAGGACGGTCCTTGTGAAATCTATGATGTCAGCCATTCCAAACTATGTGATGCAAGGGGCAGCTCTACCAATTCATCTTTGTGATAAATTGGATAAAATTAGTAGAGATTTCCTTTGGGGATCATCTCAAGGAAAGAGTAAGATGCACTTGGTTGGTTGGAACAAAATTATCAAATCTAAGGAGGAGGGAGGATTAGGCATTCAAGCAGCGAGAGCTAAAAATTTAGCACTTTTGGCTAAGTTTAACTGGCGGCTCTATCATGAAAAGGATGCTTTGTGGGCAAAAGTTTTGTTAAACAAATACTGTTCTCAATCAAGGAGGAACTCCAGTGATCCTGACAAGTTTCCTTGTTCTTCAATTTGGAAAGCGGTCAAACAAGGCTTCCATATATTCTCTAAACGAATTGCATGGAGTGTAGGCAATAATTCCAACTTGAAATTCTAGACTGACAACTGGTTAAAAGGGGGCATCCTAAGGGAGCTCATAGAAGGTCCACTACAGCAGTTGGAAGACAAGATATCAGTTAAAGATGTGTTTAGAGATGGAGAATGGAAATGGAACGAGCTGTCTTTTCAGCTTTTGGCAAGTGTGAAGGAAAAAAATTTCAACTACGCCTATCCAGTTATATGGTAGTAAGGAGGACACCTTAATTTGGAAAGCTACAAAGAATGGAGAATTTTATGCTGCATCAGCATATGAGTTGGCGAAACCTAAGGAGGATCAAGAATGCACATTCCTGGGCAAGTGGGTCTGGGAGCTGGATACAATGCCCAAAATAGCACATTTCTTATGGTTGTGTCACCACAACAGTGTGCCCGCGAGAGAGGTCATTACTGCAAGAGGTGTGCAATGTGACACCACCTGCTCTCTGTGCAAAAATGGCACTGAATCAATAAGCCATTTATTAAGAGTGCCCTTTTGCCATAGAATTTTGGAGGAAGATAGGGGTGCCTGCCTCTTTGATTTCCTCCTTCAACTTAAACTGGTTGGATTGGTTGAAGAGGAACAACATGTGCAATGCCTAAATCCAATCCCACAGAATTCCTTGGAGGAGCTTATTCCCTTTTGCTGTTTGGGGGTTATGGATACATAGGAACAGAGTAGTCTTTGAGAATACCACCCTGAATCACTTCCTCCATAAGTCTTGTATTAATCAGGCAATCGAGTACTTCTTTTGTGTAGGCAAATCTGTCCAACCTCGGCAACAGGGCTGCATACAAATAAAATGGAACAAACCCAAGGCTGGCACAAGCTCAACATGGATGGAGCATCAATGGGGAATCCAGGGAAAGCAGAAGGAGGAGGGGTCATTCGGGATCACAGAGGGAGCTGGGTTCAAGGTTTTGCAAAAAAAATTGGTATCACAACCAGTGTCATAGCTGAGTTTTGGGCACTTAGAGATGGACTGACCATGGCTGCACAATTGGGGATAACTCTCCTAGAAATAGAAATGGATGCAAAGATTGTAGTTGATCTTGTACTCTCTAATTCGAACTCTAACAAAGAGTACTCTCCATTGCTGAATGATTGCAGGTCCCTTCTCCGCGGATTCCAGCAAGTCAAGATGCAACATGTCTATCGTGAAGTGAATAAAGTTGCTGATGGTCTTGCGAGGAAGGGGTGCCTGCAGCAAGCTGATTTTGTTGTTTTCACTACTCCGCCTTCCCCTGACTTTACCTCTTTAGTTATGTTTGATGTTAATGGTTTGTACTCTCTAAGGTGATCTGCCAATGTTGTAACTGCTATGGACAGCTAGTTGTTTTAATGCATTCTTCTTTTAACCAAAAAAAAAAAATTCTTATTCTTTCTTCTGTTCTTCTTAGATAATGGATATTTCCAAGTTTCTTTCTGTTTAATTCTTACTTTGCTCTCTTTGCTTTGAATGCAACAATGTTGTAGTCAAGGCGTCTCACAAGATTTACCCAAAGTTTCAGTCTCTTAGTGCTGTGGAAGTGAAACAAATTCACAGAACTGGGTTTCACTTTCAGCCTCCTAAGCACTGGATGAATGGTAACTTCTTTTCATATTCTCTAAAGAAACTATAAAACTTTTGCTATGTTTTTATCATGCAACATTTGGAATACAATAAGAGCATGTACTCTTGATACAAGGACACTATAATGTAATAATCATTCTCCGTAGCTATTTAGTTGATTTTTAAAATGAGAAATAACCAATCTTTATTTCTTTACTTACGGTAATAGTTTTTATTTAAAAAATTGCTAAAAACCTATTAGCAACCTCCCAAGGGAAAAGGAAAAAAAAATGTTGCTGTCTCTCTCCTTTGGTGCCTATTATATCAATTGATAGTTGGTTTGCCGAGCTCTATTTTACACGTTAAATAGACCAAGTACTGATTTATCAATTTCAATCCATAGCTGTTGTGAACTTGTGATCGATATCATCATCTATACTAATCGATGAATTTGAAATTCCATTGAGTTGTTGAGTTCTTTTTCATGTTAAGTTTTGCCTTTTCTCTTTTTATTTAATTTTCTTCTTTCTTTTCTTTCACAGAAGATTTTATCATTTTTAATTTTTTCTTTTTTAACGTTTATGAAATTATTAATTTTGAAGAATATATTAATTATTGAAAATTTAAAATTTAACATAATAAAATGTTAAGCTAGATACTCTCCCACCTTTTTCTCAAAAAAAAAAAGAAAAAGAAAAAAAGAAGGATACTCTCCCATCTGCTGTAGAAGGGGAAAAAAAGATGTTAGTTTACAAAAAGTGTAAATATAATTTCACTAATAAGGTTGTTTTAGAAAATTATTTGACCTAAATATATATATAACTTAATATAATTTCATCCCACCACCTTATGCTTTTTAATTTTTTTTATATAAGATATAAGTTCTAATCTAATATAATTTAAGTGTATATGTGTGTGAAGCTTCCTACTGGAGACTTTAACTCTGGCCCTTATCCCCCACACCTCATAGTACTTGTACTTGTAGAGTGACCATTGCGCTAAGGGTGCGCTGTGGTTCCCACCACCTTATGCTACTATACTAAATTGTGGACTAGCATTTATTCCTCGGATTTCTCAAAAAAAAAAAAGTATTATGTATTCCATTCCAATTTATTGTATTTATTGTAATACTTAGTTGCTAGTTCCACAACACTTTCATAATAAATCATAGGTAGTAGACTGTTACTAGTTTTAAACTAGGCCCACCATTAGGGGTGGCAAAATTTGACACGACCCGCGAACCCGACACAACTAACCTGTTTATAAACAGGTCATGGGTTGAGGCTAGATGGGTTCGGGTCATATTCGGGTCGACACGGCTGACCCGTTTAATAAACGGGTCGTGTTCGTGTTTAACATGTGAACCCGTTTGACCTGTTTGACCCGTTTAGGTAATAAAGATATTAAATTTTGTTATTATTGCTTAATTTTTGTAGTTGTAATTATATGTTTATTATTATATTTATGGTTGTAATTGTATTTTAATTTTAGATATATAGAAATTAATAATAGATTATTTAGATCATGTATGACCTATTAATCAAACAGGTTATTAGTATTAATTTTTACATGACTTATTAATTAAACAGGTTAAACGTGTCAGGTTGGGTCAACCTGTTTAATAAACAGGTCGGGTTAGGGTTGAGGATTCTTGACACGTTTACTAAACAGGTCGGGTTCGGGTCAACCCATATAGCAAAGTACTTATGGCTCGACACGACACGAACCCGACCCGCGAACACGAATTGACACCCCTAATTTATTATTATATTTATGGTTGTAATTGTATTTTAATTTTAGATATATAGAAATTAATAATAGATTATTTAGATCATGTATGACCTATTAATCAAACAGGTTATTAGTATTAATTTTTACATGACTTATTAATTAAACAGGTTAAACGTGTCAGGTTGGGTCAACCTGTTTAATAAACAGGTCGGGTTAGGGTTGAGGATTCTTGACACGTTTACTAAACAGGTCGGGTTCGGGTCAACCCATATAGCAAAGTACTTATGGCTCGACACGACACGAACCCGACCCGCGAACACGAATTGACACCCCTACCCACCATTGACATCAATTTTTTATCCATTAATAATAACTTGTCACTTAAGATTTATTGTAAAAAATATCGTGGATGTAGCATTTCTCATTCCTAGCTATTACCATATAATCACTATTATAGTATACCAAATATGCTCTAGGTCTACTTAATTACACAATAAACTTTACAACTTTTTCCCCCACAACTTTTGAATTGATAGGTTTCAATTGGCATACAATAGAAGTAATGCTAAATATCATTATCAATCATTATTTTGAAACTCAACAAATTGTGAAATTTATTATCTCTAATATTACTCTTTGGAATACAGCAATTTTTTTTTTTTTTTTTTTAAAGTTTCATAATAGAAAAACTTAAATATATGTACAAGAATATGGACATACAATATTGTTTGTTTCTTTTTTTGATGAGTAATGCGTGCTTTTACTGTTTGTTTCTTTTTTCTTTTTGTTTCTTTAATGGCCTTAACACGCATTACAGTTTTTTAAAGGGCAATGTTTATTTTACACTATATGTGTGGTTTTTTAAATCTTATCTTTTAAAAAACAAAATATGACGTGGCATTATGTAGTATGTAATATGTACCCGGTTAGATATAAGTTAAAAAGGTAGCCCCACCTGCTATGATGTGGTACTATGTAACATGCACGAATGCAGAGATGATTATTGTTATTATTGTATTGATGTAGCAATATCCATGGAGGAAGGAATATCCAAATATAGTAAATAGACCAGTTTTTGTTAGAGCATTAGTATTGAAAAATGCTAAAGCCAAATCTAAGAGAAATATAGCATTTTAAGCTTTAAAACTAACTGCATCAGAGAATTGTAAATGGTACTATTGCAAATTTTTTTGCAATAGTGCTACAGTGCAATTCTAAACATAGAATTGCACTGTAGCAACTATTGTATCAGACATAATATATTTTATACATGTTTTCCCCCCGAAACTTCTCTCTCATCACTACATTCTGCGCGGGGACTTCTCACTCTATTCCCTCTCTGTTTCTCCATTTGGTCTCTCATCTCCAAAATTTCTCACTTCATCACCATCTCTGAAATTTCAGACTTCATCACCATCGCCGAAATTTCTCACCCATCTCCATCTCCGAAATTTCTCACCCGATTCACCCTCACCCATCTCAACCGATTCACCCTCACCCATTCATCCTCACCCATCTCCATCGCTGAAGCTTCACCCTCACCCATTCACCGATTCAACCTCACCTCACCCATTCACCGATTCACCCTCACCCATTCACCGATTCACCCTCCGATTCACCCTCACCCATCTCAACTGATTCACCCTCAAGGGTTTTTGGGTTTGGTTCAGATTTTGCAAAAAACGAAGCTCCGTCGGTGTTGGGGGATTTAGCTCCGTTGGTTTTGGTGCTGACTGAAAGGTGGGTTTTGATCAATGTATTTTAGAGTTTTGTGTTTGTGTTTCTTTTCTCTCTCTGCAATAAAAAGAGGGTTTCAGCTTGTGTTTGTGTTTGGGTTTTGATAAAAGAATTGTTGTTTATGTTTGCAGAGTTTTTGTTGTTGATTTAGCATCTTCAGAAAGTTTGCTCAGTTCTTCAATTACTAGTAAGTATCTCTCTCTATCTATTTCTCTCCCTTCTCTCTTTTCTCTTTGTTTCTCTACCCCTCTGTAACCGTTCTTTGATAAGCATTTTTTTTCCTCACAAATCATTCAATAGCTCAATTAGTTTTATAATTACGATATCTAGTTGCTCTCTGGTGTTTTATGCTTTCATTTTTATTATTTATTCTTCTTGTTTAGAAGGGTGTGTACTATGTATCACCAAGTTTGTCAGCAACACATGTTGTTTCTCTTATCTATCTATCTAATCTTTTAATTTTTCCACATTGCTGTGGTTACGAATGCATATGTATCAAGGGTCCAAACTAATATAGAGTAAATTGCAATGTTCTTGTCATCCAAGTAATGCACTTGATGTTGATAGGGCCATTTAACATTCGTAAGTTGGAGTCATATTATGGAGCCAAAATATGTGCTGACTTCCACAGATATTCTCCTATTGAATGAGATGAAAATATTAAATATGCATAGGCGGTTTCAGTAACCTGACAATTGAATTGTGAAGTAGTTACGATGTATAGTAAAGTCCTAGTGAGGATTTTAAGGGGAAATATGGTGATGACCTTACAGAAATGTTTGAACTCTGAACTGAAACAAGGTGAGGCATGAAATATAAATCCTTCATGAGCTGCTAAATTATGCAAAAAATAATGAAGGCATTATGCGCAGTGGTCAATTGCTAATTCTTTTGACACCGGAGGGTCTCATGAATAACAAATAACTTAGTGACAATTGAACATCAAATTAGTGAAGTCTTAGCAGAACCTCACTTAATTTTTTGGGGTCATTTTCAAAATTTATTTTGAAATGATCTTGAAAGAATTAACTAGCAAGTCATGGAAAATTCTATATCTGTAGTTTTCAAGTATCAAACAGTGTGCAATTTGGAGTTTTCAAGAGGAGGTTATGGCTATAGATAACTTTGAATTCTATTGCTTTTAGTGTGTCTTTTTGCTTTCCAAAGTGTATTTTCCAATTCCTAAGTCCTGTTAGTTGGGTTTGAATATTTGGTCAAGTCATTGGTATTTATTATGGCTTTTGCTAACAAGTGTCCTAATAAGTGGCCATATTTATTTGTGTTTTATTGTTTACAAAAGAGGTTCAAGGGAGTAAATTTTGTTGATGATATGAGGATTCTCCATAGAAGTTGCTAAACTTGTATTTTTCTGCATAGTCTCTTAATTTTTAGTTTCAACACCTTAGGATCTAGTCTTGAGCCCTTTTATGATCAATCTAATTCAGTTTCTCCAGGTGTTTTTGAATCATTGGATTGTCGTGCCTTACATATATTGTTTTGATTAGGACTTGTCAACATATATTGTAGAATGTTGCTATATGTGAGAAGTTGCCACCAAAATATTATGATTAGCTTATACTGATTGTAAAGATACAAATAAGAATTGACTTCATATGCTAATTGACTTCATACACTAATTGTTTTAAGTTCCCTATTTAAAAGGGATGGCTAGGCAAGAAGACTATGAACAATATGGTAATTTCTGACAAGCTGATTCTGATTTTGTGGAGCCATTTTTAAGTGGGTCTCAAAATCCTTTAGTGCCCATCCATTCTTTACTAGAAGTTGAAATTGTCACCTCTAAACGTGGTGGCAACTTCAGTGTAGATGAGGACCTCCTCCTCATCTTTGCATGGCTTAACATTGGCATGGATGCTGTGCATGGTACTGAACAAAAGGGTGACAAATTTTGGACGAAAATTTGGGAATCGTTTTGCAAGAACAATACTTACGGAACCACACGTTCTAGTACCTCCCTATCAAGTCGATGGGGAAATATTAATAGGGAGACAAGTAGGTTTGCTGGGTTCATGGCTAAAGTTGAAGCCCGAAATAGCAGTGGTGGAACTGACGAGGACAAGGTATAAATTATATTGCAATGGTGTCACAATATTAATTTCCTTTATAGTTTCAAGACTCTAATTATTTATTTTTTTAAAAAAAAACTTTAGTTGAAAGAGGCAAAGGAACTATATAAATCTACACCAAATCCTCAACACGGCAAAAAACAACATTTTGTTTATGAACATTGTTGGGTTGCGTTGAAGAACCAACCAAAGTGGAGTATGCCTAAGGAAAGATCAAAAAGGCTCCCTCAAACTCCAAGTTCAATTGATCAAGTTGATAGTAATGATGATGATACAGTGGTACTAGAAAGACCAATTGGTAGAAAAGCCGAAAAGGCTAAGCGAAAGAGGGCAGATGGTGATAATGGTTTCGATAATTATTTGGCGAAAAAATTGCAGTATATTCAGGCATCACATGAACAAGACCAAGAGGCTCTTCACATCAAAGCGGAAAAGCTTCGTCTTAAAACTATTAAGGAGGAGGGAAGAATAATGACCATGGATACAAGTGGCATGAATGACAAAGAAAGCCGTTATTTTGAAAATCTCAAGGATCAAATCCTTGCAAGACAAGTTGGAGTTGACCCAAGGAACATGTAGATGTCTTGTTGTAACCTTATTTTGGTAGTAAATTATTTTGGGGTTGGGTTTGGCATATGTAGATGCCATTTTGTAACTAGCCTTATTTTGGTAGTGGCTTATTTTAAGCATAGGTTTGGAACATATAGGTGATGTATTGTTCCAACTTGATCAATTGGCAGTAGGTTGTGCCACTTATGTAATCACATCATTTTTGTTTATATGAAAAACTTATTTATTTTCTAAGGGTGTTTCTTTGGCTGTTTATGATAGTTAAGTTTGCTAGCTGTTTGTGTGGCTGTTTTACTGCTATTTGTGTGGCTGTTTTACTGCTGTTTGTGTGGCTGTTTGGTGAGATTAGAAGCACTATGTCATGTACCACTTAATTTTTTTTTGGGTGTGGCTGTTTGAAAGGGAAGGGGAATTCATCTATTTTTTGGCTTTCACACTTTCACACCAGCTGACACAGAAGGTAAATAATGTTGGATGTGCCAGCTATGTGGTGTGGTTAAGTTAACTTTGACCATTAATAAATGTTCCTTCGGGTAAATGAGTAAAGACTAGTAGAGAACATAAACTCATGGGTGTGCTAACAAATTTCTTTCTAACACTTTCTAATTTCTACTTGAGTTATAAATTAAGAAGTCCACTTAAGTATTAACTTTGACCATTAATAAGGCAAGACATTCTGTTTTTGGGCCACTGGACTTATCCAGGAGTGCTCTCTTTGGTTACAATCTTTTGCTCAATGACATGTTAGGCTAGTTTCAAAGTCTTGTATTAGTTTAGTAGCCCATTTACCAACCTTTTCTATTACTGTAGGTGTGGACATGTGGATATAGAGGAAAACTCCACCCTGCCTGCATAGCTTGAGTCTTAATTCAATAAGAATCTAGTGTAAAATAAGGGGTTAAGCATGCTAGATTAGCATTTCAAAAAATAATGAATAGGATGTGCCAGGCACAATTAATATTGTCCCACTCAATTTATTTTTATCTCACCAAAATAAGCTTATATCAATCACACACTTTTTTTTTTGGTTTAAAAAAACAATCACAATTCACAAAAATTGGTTTTCAAAAGTGGTACATGACATAGGTGAATTGTTATTTTTTATACTGTAGTACTAATGCTAGATACTAAAAGAGGCACATAATGCTAGATACTAAAAGTGAGCATTAATTATTACATATTCATAATTCCTTATGCAATGGAGGAAGAAGTGTTTGTTAGAGATCTGTGGACTCATTAGATGGCACATGGATGTTGCCTTTAGACTTGGTGACAACTAAAGAACTGGGAGGAGGGGCTATTTTGGCAGATTCATTGGATTATTTTCATTAGAATGCTCTTGTAGAGCAAGGGAGCTTGTTAATATTATTAGAGATTTAATATTGGACATTTCCATTGAATTTAGTTGGTCCTTAGTGGTTTCCTTCAATTTAATTGTTCAGCTGCAACAATCTCTTAGTCGTGTCATGTGCCTTTTCTTCTTTCAGTTACCATTAGTTGCATTAATAGCATTAATTAGTTGTGGCCTATTGAACATACTCATATAGAAATTACTTCTTATTCCTCTTTTCGGTATACAAGAAGGGAAGGAATAGGTGATATGTCGTTTCTTATTAAATTATTACGATCGTACTATTGCATATGAGCGCACAGGTCCATGTATAATATGACTTTGAACAGTTTTAGTTGTTTCCTTGGAATGAGTCCATGCATTCCTGCTTGTTTTGTGCCACTGTCCTAGAGGAGGCATTATATGCACCCGTGTTTTCTCAATGTCAACTTACTACCTATAAAACAGGGCACTAGACTATTAATTGGCTTCGCTTGCCATGGTTTTGTGATTGTATTCTTCATGTTTATTCTTCAAATAAAGTATAAAACAGTAATAAAGCAAGAACACCAACCTATATAAAACCTTAAGCTCATAATAAGAATCTGTCAAAATCTGTTATGGGGTTGTTTTAAGTATGTTTTAAGCTATTTAAGTGTGTGTAATGTTTCTTGAAGTTTGTCTATGTGGCTGTTTTATGTCTGTTTTAGTGGCAGAATTTGTCAAAATCTGTTATGGGGCTGTTTTAAGTACGTTTTAAGCTATTTAAGTGAGATAATTTCCTGTTCAATAATAGTTGATAATTTCCTAACACTGTTGTCTTCAAGGTTGTCTCTATGGGTCGCTCTCTTTTTAAAAAGTTGCTTTTTGACGACTCGGACGAGGATGAGATAATGAGGCGAGTTCTTAAGGGTTCAAGAGTACAACGTAAACGTCGTCGGTATATCGAACGTGATCGTTTGGCAGGCCATAAAAGACTTTATCTCGACTACTTTGCCGACACACCAGTGTATCCTCCTAATTTATTTCGGAGGAGATTTCGGATGAGTCAGAATCTTTTTTTCCGTATTCAGCATAAGGTAGAGGCATATGAATCTTACTTTATCCAAAAAAGAGATAGTGCACAAAAAT
>NW_027069881.1:663438-668566 GCF_002906115.3 Quercus suber
AACTATTAAGGAGTTTGAGAAGAGAATGCAAGAATTAAAGGATCTAGACCCTAAGGCTTGGGAGTATCTTGCTGACATCAACCCTGCCCAATGGTCTAAGTCTCATTTTACTTGCAGGGCATTAAGTGATTGTTTAGCCAACAATCTTAGTGAATCATTCAATTCCATGATTTTGAAGGCTAGGGACAAGCCCATCTTAGCAATGTTAGAGTGGATTAGAGTTAGGCTAATGACCAACCTCTATAAAAAGAGGAAAGGTATAGAGAAGTATGTTGGGAAAGTGTGTCCAAATATTCAAGACAAGTTAGAGAAGTTGAAACAAGAGAGCATACCTTTTTGTGCTACTCCATCTGGTAGGTTCATGTATAAAGTTGATAATGACCGTGAAAGGCATGTGGTTAATTTGACAAATAAGACATGCAGCTATAGGATATGGGATTTAACTGGACTGCCTTGCAAACATGGCATTACTGCTATTTTTAAGAACCTAGAGAAGGTGGAAGATTATGTGCATCCTTGCTACCTAAGGGAAACATATCTTCAAACTTACCATGAGATTATTCAACCAATGCCTGGCCAATCAGAATGGGTTCAAACTGGACATGTTGCTCCTATTGCCCCTCATGTTTACAAGCCACCTGGTAGGCCTCCTAAGCTAAGGAAAAAAGCCCCTGACGAGCCAAGGAACCCATATAGGGTATCTAGAATGAACAAGACTATTAAATGTGGGAAGTGTCATAGAGAAGGGCACAATTCAAGAGGTTGCAAAGCTATCATTACTGGTGAGACTACATGGCAAAGGAGACAGAGGCTTCAAAAGGATAAAGTTGTAAGTATATTTAGAGTTCAACCCTAGTCACTTCATTCCTTGCTTCATATGTTTGTAAGCTGTCATTATTGTTGTCATATGTTTGTAACTTGTACTGCTGTGATATATGCATAGGGAGTTAATTCTGCAAGTAAGACCAAGAAGAATGTTACTGAGGCAAGACCTCAAATCACAACTCAACCTACATCCCAACCTGCATATCAACCTTTTGCTAACACCTCTAAATCTCAGCCTTCATCCTCACAACCAGCTAACAGAGCTTCAACTCCACAATCTGCCTCTAGGGCCTATTGGTACTCTTCATCTAGTCAACCAAACTTTCATGCGCCTAGAGAGACATGGGATTCTAGACCATCATCATCCCAGGTATTATAGCTTTATTTATATAATTTTTTGTTTTACCTTACCATCAATTAACTTGTCTATAATTATGATTTTGTAGCCAAGAAGTTGTGTTGCTGGTGTAGCTAGTGTGGTTGGTGCATCTACTGTTGCTGGTGTAGCTAGACAAATAAATGGTGGAGGAACTACTATGGGTACTAGAGGAAAGGGCAATATATCAAGTGCTGCAAAATCCAAGGCAATAGGTGGTAAGAGCAGAACATCAAAACCATCAAAGTTTCAACCGGTTGGTGGGAAGAGCAGTACATGATGACCAACAAACTAGAAGGAAGCTAGATGAGATGTTTTTATGTTTTGGTTGGGAGATGTGTTTCTGTCTTTGTCAAACAATGTTTTTACTTTTGGTTGTAATCTTGTTATCAAGGTGGAAAGGTTTTAATATTTTGGTATTGTTGTGTTATTTTTTGGCATGTGCCATTTATGATAGAATGATTAATATTTTGGTAATATATTAGCTTTTGGCAATGTGCCAGGTAATGACAGATTGGCTATGTTGTTAACTGTTATGGAAGAATTATTAATATTTTAGTCATATATTGCATATATCAGGTTTTGGCAATGTGCCAGGTAGTCACAGAGTGACTGTGTTGTTAGCTGCTATGGAAGAATCACTTATATTTTGGTCATATATTGCATTTATCAGGTTTTGGCAATATGCCAGGTAGTGACAGAGTGACTGTGTTGTTAGCTGATATGGAAGAGTGTCAATATTGTGTTGTTATGAACATTCCAAAATGTTTGGTTATGATAGTTTAGTGCCATCAATTTACAAATACCATCAATTTATTACCAACAATCAAATCAGGTGATTCTATTACCAAAGTTGTTATATTACAACAATACAACTTACAAAATGACCATTTAAGCATTCAACCTACAAAACAATACAACTTACACACTGAACTAAGCTCAATGATCCAACCAACCTCAACAAAACAAACACATAACCATCATGCTAGACCTAAATCTCTTAAATTCTGTTTTGTTGATGTAAAGCAAAACAAAAAACCAACATTACAAACACAAAAATCCCCATGACACCATTAGTGCAAGCTTGCACAATCTCTCATTATCTCTTGCCTTCATTGCTTTCTCCCTAGCTTCTACGTATTGTTCACGAGCTTTTATTTCCCTCTTAGTAGTTTTTTCTTCCATTTCCCTAGCTGACTCTTCCCTTTGAAGCATTGGTAAAAATGAGTTGTTGTAGAGTAAGTGCCACTTGATGAATACATTGCATAAGTTGCTCAAGACACCTTCACTGAAATTACTGCAATTTGAAAAAAAAAAATTCCCATTAGAATATGTATCTTTAGATTTAAATGATGGGGTAACAACAAAAGCCCCTTTCACAAAGGCATCCACATAGAGGCATAAAACTTGATATTGCCATAGCAACATTGCAAAAGATGCATTATAATGCACTAGTTACCTTCTAAATTTAGATTAACAAAAGGCAAAAACATTAGGATGTTGTTCTGACCATGCATCAAAACATTTTATGACCTATCACTGAAATCATTTAGAAGCTTCCTATCTCATTACTTCATATAAGTAGATTCAGGACTACCTTTGAAGATTGCTGAAATAAAAAGCTGGTCTGTTCCATTCCACTGATCTGATATGTACAACGAAGAAAATAAATACTGATAACAAAACCAGCAAGGAAATCATAGACTTGACTTACCAGGTTAATATTATATTTGCTAGTCACATACAGAAAGTGAACAAACAATAGGAACTTTAAAGAGCACTCTGTAGCACCTAACATTTTCGGGTTTGCATATTAGATGTAAAACTACTACATGAAAGTGACTGCTATTGCTCTACCAAATGATAAGCATTAACAAGTAGAACCATAAAACACCCAAGGGGCTGCACTATTACAAAGGCTATTTACATTCAGAAAGTGAACAAACAATAGTAACTTTAATTATAGCCTAAAACATAGTACTTTGTAGCATCCTAACATCTCGGATTTGCATATTAGATATAAAATTACTACATAAGAGTGACTACTATAAGCATTAACGAGTAGAACCATAAATCGCGTAAATAGTTGTGATTAGCCTAGTCCATAAGAACTCTAATATTTGGGATTGGGCACACGTAGGATGATATGGAATAGATTTAAAGCAAAATTATTGAAACAATTTTTGAAGCCCAAAAAGAATATATGGGAAAAAAAAGGAGTATCAAGTGCCAATATGAATTGTTTGTACCTTTTAAAATGTACCAGCAAAAAAATGTATATTGTATATTGTTGTTTGACAAAATGACTGACAGAGTTTACCCTTCGTCCAAGCCCATCACCACCACCACCACCACCACCAACAACAACAACAACAACACCACCACCCCAATTCCCACAACCACCACACCGGCCACCGCCAAACCCCAACAGCAGCAGCCCCGCTACCCTTACCGCCCACAACCCCAATACGACAATCATCACTGCCGCCCCAGCCGTTGCTGCAGAATCAACTGCTGTTGTTGTTGTTGTAGAATCCACAGTAAACGAAAACTACCCAGATGCAAAAAATGTACCAGCAATTTTTGAAAAAGAAATCAAAGAACCCTAACAATCAAAATCGTACCTGTTGTTTAAATCAAGAGAGAAAATCTTCAATATCCTTCACATGGGTTTTGATAGGACTGCCTTCTTCTCTTGATGCTGAGAGTTTCACGGGTTCATCTTAAGGGAGTGGATCACAATCTCGAACAGCAATGTACGGGTAAAAGGAAGCTTTTTTTTTCTCAGGAAAGTGTTTTGATTCAATTGCTATTGTTTTTTTTAGTGGAATAGTGTTAGAGTAACAGCAAGACAAAGGTGGGTAAACGTTTGGTTAACGGATTAGACCACAGGTAGGCAAAGTGTTATTTTTTAAATCACGGGTGGGTAAAGTGTTTTTTGAGCAAACCACAGGTGGGTAAAGTGTAATTTCCCCAAATTTTATATATATAACCATATTTATTTATTTATTTAATATATGTATCCCTGCCATATTCGTGTTCTAATTTTTCAAAAATTGTCATGTTGTCATACCGTATCTGCTTCCATACCCACACCCATATCTATGTAGGATCTTCCTAGGTTTTGGCCTTTTGGGTACACCATTCACGCAATATGTAAATATCACAAGTAAGCATTTAGTCCAAACTTTTGGGAAAGAAAATGTCGTTTTTACTTATGTCTGTTATGACCTGTTTGGTTGAATTTATTTCTATTATTAAAAAGAATAAATACTTGCAAGAACAAAGTCAAGAGTAAAAGAGTATAATGGGATTGAAGTTGTGCATGGTCATATTAGTAAGTATTTACTAGAGGTAGCATTAGAAATAGGTTTAATTCATTGTAAGCACTTCAATTCTACTAGTAGATTTGTCACCTTAAGGGTTGACAATAAACCCCTGGGTGTTTTTTTCCATTAGGGTTTTCACTTCTTAACCATATTTTTTGAGTTCTTTACTTTCAACACTTGTTTATTTAGCAAAATTTGTTTGTGGTCTGATTAACCAAAATTAAAAGTGACTATCAAAATTGGTTAATTAAACTGTTTGGCATAAAATTGGTTAAAATTTAACAAACACAGTCTAAATTTCCCAACAATCAAAGATCTACCAAGTAAACATTTGATATGAGACTCAACACACATCTACACAACACAAATAAACTCAAAAAATCTATTACAATCAAATCTGCACAATTTGAGTTATAAAAAATACAATACCACAAGAAACTTGTAGTTCAATGCAATAGTTAGTTCTTTGTCATGACAAGAATTATAGTTTGAATCTTTCCTCATTCAATGTTACAACTATCGAATAACTAAGAAAAAAAATAAACCAAAGAAAAAATAATATGTACATATAATTTATTTATAAAAAAAAAAAAAAAAA
>NW_027069882.1:0-7584 GCF_002906115.3 Quercus suber
TATGAAAGATATAATAAAAACATGCAAATTAACGGTATTATTTTCACTATGGTATTATTTTCATATTTTGGTTGGATTTTATGTTTGCATAATTGGTTTTGTAGCTACAATTAAAGCTTGCTTGTATATTAGGATTAATTTGTTGTTTATTTATTTGGCTAAATATCCAACCTTTTATTAGGAAGGACGTCTGGATTATACCATTTATCACTACAGTATGAGTTTATGACTTTGACCCAAAAAGATTTATGGGTAAAATAAAAAAGATCTAGTTATTGAGTGCCCATAATCATAAGGCATTTGTTAATTGACTATTTTAGAAAAGTTTTAATATCAATTTTATAATAAATATTAAAACTATTAAAAAAATCAATTACTTGTTTCTTTTATCATAAAAAGTTTCTAAAAATACTCTATAGACTAATGCCCTAAGATATTTGTTAACATTTTCCAATAAAAAATCACTCATTAAGTTTGGGGTAATTTTAGACACTCAAGAGCATTCGCATCTAGGTATCTAAAACAATATCTATTTTACATATTAAAAAATTACTTTATCTCTTTCACTATACCATTTTACAACTCACCATACATTTCATTTCTTATTTTTCAACACTATTCACTTATTTATCATTTCTCTCTCATCCTCTCCAACTCTCTCTCTCTCTCTCTCTCTCTCTTCCACTCCGTTTTTATCTTTTCCTCTTAAACAAACCAAACAACACAACAACACTTAGCTAACCCACACCCAAACCAACAAGCAAGCCCACCACCATTGAGAAACCCAAATCACACCACCCACCACCCACCACCACAACCAGTTATTCAAATTGAAACTTAAACCCAAAACACAAACTACCTGCCCCCGCGAACAAAACCCAAAACTCCCAAAAATTGAAACTCAAACAAACCCCTAACAGCAACCGAAACTCAAAAAATCACTGGAACAAGCCCAACAACCATCGAAACCAAGCCCAGCACCACCAATTCAAACCCAACCCACCAATTTAACCACTAATTCAAACCTAACACACCAATTTAAACCTATAAACCACTAATTCAAACCTAACCCACTGATTTAAACCCACAAACCACCGATTCAAACCTAACCCACTAATTTAAACCTGTAAACCATTGATTCGGCTACCTATTCAAAACTAACCCACCAATTTAAATCCATAAACCACCAATTCAAACACATCCTACAATCATAAGCAAAACCTAGCCAACCCATCATCATTACCGCCACCACGCTTTCACCTTTGGTCCTAGAAGCTGTCGCCTACTATACCAGAGAGAGATCAAGATTTTAGTTTGGTTAGAGAAGCAATAGAGAGAGAAGATTGAGACTGGTTTGAGAGAGAGAGAGAGAGAGAGAGTTGGCCTAGAGAAATGTGAGAGACTAAAGAGAGAAATGAGATATTTTTAATTTATTTGGGAAGAGAAAGAGAAGAAAATAATATATATATATATATATCTCAGAATACAAACACAACTAAAATAATTCTTATCTTTAAAAAGTTATTGATCACGATTGCTAAAAACTTTTAGTAATAGCCACCGAGGTAAACTAGGTTTGGAAGTGTGGATCTAAAATAGCAATTTGGGGGAGGGTTTTACCCCCCCTCCCCAAATGCTAATGCTCTAACATAGAATTTTCAAAAGCATCCATATTATCCCTTAAACACAAACTGCACCTAACTTTGTTTAAGCTCATTTTCTCAAAAACTAATTTATGGTCGGATTAAGCAATAATTATCACAAATCACAATAAAATTTCACAGTAATTGTATTGAGGCAATTATAAGCACAAGATAATGTCTAGATAATAAATAGTTAATAAATAACAATCGAGGATGAAAAAGAAAGTAGAAGAAGATTTGAAGGAGCAAGAGAAAGTTCAAACAATATTAAATGTGGTTTGTCCTTAGGGGACAAATTAGATATTTATGAAGAGTTTGGGTAATGTTGCATTAGTCTAATCCTATTGAGTGAGTTTTGAATTTTACCCAAGATCTATTTATTTTCTCATCCGAAAATAAAAAGAATAATACACTCTTGGTAGATCAACAACAAGGAAATCATTTTTGAACACTCTGAATATTGTCATAATCATGCTCAGCTAGTAAGTTAATGTATTGCAATGAATTATAAGCTTTAGTTTTGCCAAAAATTTAATGGAAAAAAAAAATCCTTTTTGTAAGGTTTGTGTCTAAGTTTAGTCCCTCTATCTTACACTTGGTAAGAAATATAGTAACCAAATCATATCAACCTAAAGTAGTTAAACATAAAAATTCATCAATCTAAAGAATTAAACATCCACCAAAAGAAAGAATATATATATATATATAGAGAGAGAGAGAGAGAGAGAGAGAGAGAGAGAGAGAGTATTCATCATTTTGTGTGAGCAAAACATGGATTGAATGGAAGAGAAAATAACAAATTTTTATAGTAAAACAATGGAGAGAAGGAGAGCCAAAATGAAAGGAAGATGAAGGGATAGAGAAATTGTAAAGTTAAGGTATAAAGTAGTGGGGAAATAAAAAGATAAAAGTAAGTAAATATTGGAGAAGGTGTAATTGTAAAGTGGCAAAGTAATAAGGAGAAAAATAATTAAAAAGGAGAGAGAAAATATTGAAAATAGGTTGATGATATGATGCTGATGTGGCTCAACAATAACGCAACAACATTAAACGCTACGTTTCAGCTTTTATATATATAGATATAGATTTTGTGAAATTATGCTATGAAAGTTAATTATACCAAGCCCAATCCATGCCCTTGAGTTTGTACAACATAATTGTTAAATACAATACTTTGAACTAATATATTGTTGGGTTATGTGGAATCTGGTTTGTATTCGATTCGGTATTTGACCCTGCCCAAATTAGAAGCGTTACGACTTTAAATGAGACATTTTCTGAGATTTAGTCCAAGGATTGGGGGTTTGCCCAAATTGGCCCTATTGTTTTGGGGTATTTATAGGTCACTACAAATTAGGTTTGATGATTGTATTGAAAACCATCCCTTACGGTCGCCTTTATATTTTTTTCTCCTCGCTGCAACTCTGTGAACATAGGCACATTATCGAATCATGTATATCTTGTGTCATGTGATAGTTTTCTTGGCACATATTTTTCCTCTATTTTTCATTTCTCACAAATTGAGGAATAATTAAGTTAAATTCCTAAGATATATTGTTGAAACCAAATTAATTTTGAACTCTCTCTTAGTGGTTTGTAAGCCATACTTTTAGGAAGGTTAATTTTGTTAACCATGAAATAGTTAAATGTGTTCTTTTGTTTGGTCTTGAGATAGAGAAGGGACTATCCCTCCCCCTGTAATTTGTTTCTAATTCTCTGCTTTCATTGAATATTACATGTTTACCTAGAAAAAAAATCACTAAATACAATAGAATACACATTATTTAGTTTTTCTTTTTATTTGCTATTATTTACTACTACGTGTTGTGACTAGATATGCTGTTGTTGAGGAATTGGCAAGCCTGGGGGCGACTGTACATACATGCTCTCGAAATGAGGCCCAACTCAATGAATGTTTACATGAGTGGAAGATGAAGGGATTTCGAGTCACTGGTTCAGTCTGTGATGTGGTGTCTCGAACCCAACGAGAGGAGCTAATGAGCACTGTCTCCTACATGTTTAATGGCAAACTCAACATCCTTGTAAGTACTTTATTTCCTCTACATCACTGCGTTTTGCGTGGCATTTGAAAGCATACTCCAAAGATGATGAATTTTAAATGATCATTTTACATTCTTTTCTATACTAAAATCTTCGATTTCATTTTTAGAAGATCAATCTTTGATCAACAATTTAAATGGCATTGGAATATTACTTGGCCAGAGCCGCTTCATTTGTGCTTTTGCAGTTGATACATTCAATTTATAGTTAATCTAATTCGGTTTTTAGATAAACAATGTGGGAACGTCCACATTGAAACCAACCTTGGAGTACACATCTGAAGATTTCTCATTTCTCATGTCTGCCAATCTTGAATCTGCATATCACATTTGCCAACTTGCTTATCCTCTTCTGAAAGCTTCGGAAGCAGGAAGCATTGTTTTCGTTTCTTCGGTTGCTGGTGTAGTAGCCACAAGTACTGGAGGATCTATATATAGTGCAGCTAAAGGTAATTTCTTTGTGCTATTTAACTTTTTATTGCAAGCTTATGGGTTATAAATTTTAGCTGTGACATCAAATAATGCGATCAGCTTCTGTCTGATATCTATTTGAAGGAGCGGTGAATCAACTTGCAAAAAATTTGGCATGTGAGTGGGCAAAGGATAACATAAGGAGTAACTCTGTTGCGCCATGGTTTATCAAAACTCCCCTGGCTGAAACTGTAAGTGTGCTAGTGCTTGAAGATTGTTAAAATCTGGTCATTGTTGAATGTCTTCGGGAGATAATAAGACATATGACACGTTCAGTGTAATGCACACTCTCAGTAAACAACATTTGTAACAAATAATCCTGTTTTGATTTTTTCATGTGCTAAGAAATGGGAACAATTTACCGAATTTATCCTTACTGCAGTATTCTAATATCTTGACTCCTTCAGAGAGGTCATTATCTGAGATAGGTTCCATGAATCATGATAACCATGACAATTTATATTATCTTCTTTGCAGTATCTAAGCAATGAAAAATTAGTGGAGGCTATTATCTCTCAAACCCCTCTTGGACGTGTAGGAGAGCCAAAGGAGGTTTCTTCCTTGGTGGCATTCCTATGCCTCCCTGCAGCTTCTTACATAACCGGTCAGACTGTTTGTGCTGACGGAGGGACAACTGTAAACGGCTTTAGCTTCCCATGAGCAGCAGAAAATGATGTTCAGACACTCCTTATTGGAATATGTTATATATAAATTATTAGGAACGCAATGTGTTATATGGCTAATATGCTATAATATATCTCTAACAATGTTTTTGGTACTGCAAGGAAAAATTAATAAATATAGTTTACTAGTTCTGTCAGTAATTGGAAGAAGAAAAAAATGATTGTAGCAAATGGGATGCACAAACCTCTCTCCTTGGCATTTTCTAAAATTATTGTATATCTATCTAAATCGTTGTCTTGTATTCTTACTTTTATAAATGTAATGCGTATATGTGTTGGAATATTTACGTGTGAGTCATTGGCAGTCAGGAGGGCCCCCTCACTTTTCAAATTTTCCATTTATAATATTGAAAAAAAAAAAAAAAAAGGAAGAAGAAGAAGAAAGTTTAGGAAAATTAACTTACCGGCCCCCCTAGGATTTTGAGATTAGAAAAAATCCAAAAAAACAAGTCAAATCAACTAAAACAAACCAATGAAATACAAAAATCTGGCCTATTCTTGGGCATATACTCTTTCAAATCCAAATCAAATGACCAAAAATCTATGACAAATTCCCAATTTAACTCCATACAAAAAACCCAAATCAACAATATAAGGAAAAAGAATCCCTTTCAAATTAGGATTCCTCTAGGATGAGGACAAATCCAAATACGAAAAAGAAAAAATATTTCTAATTAAAAAAAAAAAAAATCTCCTACACCTTTGCCATTGTCTCCGCACTACAATGTTTTGATACTTTGCCTCCACAAGTCACTATGGTGGCGTATAAGAAAAGTGGAAAGGTGTTCAATGTTCGTAGATAGAGCGGAGACAAGGCAAGCCTAAAAAAAGGCTCACACAAACAATCTTGAAATAAGTCCCAACAAAAAAAGTATTGTCAATGGTGTTTGACCTCGATGAGGTGTGAGGTTCCCACGGATGGGATGTGTGGGGTTTACACGTGGTTCACATAGATAATGTGCAAAAGAAGGAAAAGTCCATAAGCAAGGGAGAGCAAGGAAGATTACCATGTTCACTTACCCATGGTTGAGTAAAGGGTTCTACTATTTGTGTGTTGGTGACTTCCAATGTTATGCAAGAAAGACTCCCATATTCGCCCCATTCATAGTTAAGTAAACAAAACGTTATTGGTGATGGTAATGCATGACAAATGAAACAATGATGGAATTTAGCTAGCCCAATCTGAGATGATTTCTTGAATTTCACATGCAAAATTTAGTTGGACTAGATGAATTATTAGGCCGATGATAATCCTCTGACTGGATTGTGGTTTAAGCTTAACATTTAACAAACGAAACAATGACAAAATTACATAATCCCTTACCCCCTCAAAAAATATTTAATAGTAACAAGTAGCTTATATTTATTATTTATCAAAATTAAAAATTCTAAGAGTTCCCTCCCCAACCCCCCCCCCCCCCAAAAAAAAAAACTAGTCTTTTAAGGCACTAAAAGAACTTCAAAATAAAGAGTAATATCTCATTAAAAAAATATGATAAGATTACTAATATATTATACCAATTTTATATAATCTCCATTCAAAATCGGAATTTTTGTGAAACTTAATAATACGTGATAATTCTTTAGAGGTCTTTGTACAATTATATTTAAGACATGCAACTAAAGAAAATTAAAAAAAAAAAAAATTTAATTGGCATGAGTAGTAAAATGTTGTGCGAGTTTTAGGCATTGTTATATGTACTTAATATGCTTAATTTTTTCTAATTTTCTTTAGTAATCAAATATTTACTTGTTCTATGTTATTTTGTTAATATTTGGATTAAGAAAAGAGTGCAAAATCCCATGAAACATCAATTGAGAATTTCCCAAAAAGGAAAAACAAAAATAAAAACAAAGATAAAGATATCGAAGATCCTGTATATTAAAAGATTGATTGGAATAATACTTTTCTAAAATGATTCTTGATCTGTATATTTATTTGTTATTTATGGATCAAATAATTGTTATATATGATAGTGTGTATTTCACAAATTTGTAGGTATTGCTGGTAAATGAAATAAATTTTCGATGTAAAAATTCAAATGTTTTAGAGGCTAAAAGTAATTATTTCATAACACGTGAATAAAGATAAAAATATATTACAAATACCGAATAGATGCCAATTTGAATTCAAAGTTTTATATAAAATTTACAAATTCTTTAATTACTCAATAGAATAAAACTAATTCAGTTCAGATGAAAGCAAAAAACAAAAACTTTAGTCCATATAATTTGAGATCAACAATGAATTCTCAATTTTATATGGAATATGGTATAAAAATCTAAGAAATCGAATCAAGAATTTCCCTGAAATATTGGTGTAGGGCCCGTGGGCCTGACAGCCTCAGCCCATCGTGTAGTAGGCCCAAGGCCCACGCCGAGGAAGAATGACCATCCGAGGCTAAATTAGGGAAAGCCTCTTTTTCGGATCCACGCCGAGGACCTCTTCGTCCTCGGCATACTAAGGATAGTTTTGGGAAGAGACAGGCCTAGAGCAAGCTGTCACCTTCGCACTTAATGCATTCACCTAACCCCTCTGGCCATATTAATGGGGATATAACCCCTTAGCAGGGCGACGTTGATAAGAGTGAACCACTTGAGTGCTGATAAGGCCTCTGATGGGACGGACGGTCAGAAGAAAGGCGAATGGATGATCAACAGACGGAAAAACAAGATAGGACGATGAAGACTATATAAGAGAAGCGAGTAAAGTAAGAGAGAGGGGGG
>NW_027069882.1:7657-16620 GCF_002906115.3 Quercus suber
TTAATTTTTTATATACAGAACCAAGTCGACATAGAAACAATGTGAAAAGGCTTCGGGAACATGAGGCGTGCATAATTTTATGGTACCAAGAAAGAGGAACTCGGATTCCACACTAGGATTCCCCACCAATTTTTCTACTTTCGGGTTGTTCTTGATACAGTCATTACGTTTAGTATTTTACAATGTTTTAAATCTCTGAATCGTATGAACTTAATATACTATAATACCAAAACAATATAAAAATGTTAGTTTTATATTGTGTTCATGTCATGGCTTTCAACTAACACTGCATTTTATTTATTAGTTATGTTGAGGATGAAGTTGTCTACGTGACATATTTTGCCTGTATGTCGGCCTAGCAAAACAGCGGGAATATTGGCTGGGTGTTTTGACTGTTTTCACTGCCATTTTTCCTTTTTAAAATCTTCATTTTTGCGCTTATCATTACCTTAATTTTGGCATTATATTCAAATCATAAACTACTTAATTAACATGCTTCCTCAATCCTCACATGTAAATGGTACAAAAGGTCAATACAAAAACAAGAAAAAGCTTAATCTTGCTGCGTCAATCTCTAGGTTTGCTTGCTCCATTTTCATATTCTAATGCAATCCGTATTTCTACCATGTAAATTTGTGAAACTAACTAATATCATGTAATTTTCTAAGGGGTGCAAAGTCAAGAGGGAAGACATAATTCTGGACGAGACCAGTACGAGTTGTTAATTTCTGGGTCTTTCCCAATGACCTGCAAATGCAAATCGTATTCTTTGATTTAACCCATGCAATAATTTAAGAATATCTTATTTCAAACTAAATAGGAATGATACATCCCATTTATTTGGGGTTTAAATTTTGTTGAGTTAACTTGAATCTGAGGTAGTTCGAAGAAATTTTTATTTACAAGTTGAGGGCCATTGGTGATGACGATGTTGATTTGGTATCATTCGTAGGTTAAGCTCATTAATTGTTCTATTTTTAGTTTAGTAGGTTTCATGGTGTCGTAAGCCACGAGATCATGCTAACTAGATTCTTGAAGTGATATGAAATAAGATTTCAATTATGACTTTAAGACAATATGTTGTCACATAGATAAAAAAATGTGTTAAAAAGATATGGCACAAGAAATTACCCTAGATTATTATCAGGATATATATTCTCGCCACACACACACACATATATATATGTTTTTCGACTCATGATAAAGGTGTGTTTTTTTTCTGTTTTTGATTGCTGGGTGTTGTGTGTTTTTCAAGGAAGGAACATGTGGAGGAGAGGGTTCCTAAATTTGAAATTTATAGTACAAACAGGATGAGTTGGAGTTATCCTGAAAATCTTTATATAGAACAACAAAATTGGCCTGCACATCCACACATTTATTTTTAGATCCTCTATGATCGCAATGCTTACTTACAGTTTAAGTTAATGATTCGGGTTTTGCATTATTATTATCAACTTTTCTATCACTTCCTGATTTAACAAAGAGACAAATTAAGGAAAACCCAAACATTGAGAAAGTTCATTAAAAGATAATTGTACTTAGAAAAAATGAGGTTTAAAATTTTGTAAATAAATAAATAAATTTAAAATATAAAAGAAAAAAAAAATTACATCCAAATTCACATAACTAGACCTCCTAAGTGGGATTAAGAGTTTGGAGCTACTGATTTACATGTGGGAGCAAGGATTCTTTGAGTTAGGAAGACCGTGAAAGTTAAGAAGTATCTTCGACTGTTGTCTGCCCTAACACTAAAGGAAGTTGTCATGAAGATGATTTATCTTTGAGAGGTTTACTAGTGACACTTTGATAATACAGTTAGGTCTAGCTTTTTGGAATGTAATGAACTTTTAGAGTGGTGTGATACTCACGGAAGGCATCTCTCTAGATCTCCTCCCTAGATCGGACCTCAAAGCCTGGATTTCTTTTGATTTAAAGCCTGTGATTTTGGTTTGGTGACAATCATGTGGCAATTAGGTGATTCAATGTTCCAACCCGCTTTAAAATGAGCGGAGGGAGTAAGCCACATCATATCAAATGTGATATAAGGTTGTTGGGGTATAATAAATGCAGAGATGACTGTAATTCTGTATAATTAATACTTTTATCTAGGCAAGAGATCTAATGACGTGATGAGGTCGGCAAAATGATCTCTTTATTCTTATTTTATCCATATGAGAGTGACCTATCATTATTGGTGACTTCAGTCAATCCCACTCTTTATGCCGTTGAGATATGAGCTAAACCCCTACAATTACGTTTCAAATTATTGCTTAATTGCGAAACTTATGGTTTAGAGTAATCAAATCGACAACTAGATCATCTTGTCTTCCACAGTATGTTAAAATCTGAAAATACAATTATTGGTTACATTCTTCCTCTTAATGTTTCCACGACATGAGGTAATATACCTAAATTCATTTATGACATTCTTTTTTGGAATAGTGTATTCACTATGAATTTTGTACTTAGATGCCTCTTCACATTCTCAAAAGGGCTGCAGTGGGTTGATGCAGTCAGTTTTCTCTTAGGTTTTTCCACTTTCCTCAGCTGGTTTTGTTCCAGTGACTGAATAGTATTACTTTGGTTCTTTGTTAGTTCTATGTCACTGAGCTCACTAAATTAAAAGAAACAAAGCAAAAGCCTCTTAAATATGAGTGTCTGGCTTGAATTCCCTTATCAAAGAAATTTCATTGCTCTAATTCACATACAAATTCCACTTGGTGAACTTTTTGCTTGCCTTTAACTCAACACCCATTTCCATCTAAAACTATCATGGGCCCCTTTTACATCAATTTCCTCTATATAGTCTATATATTTCCGTAGATGTATGAAAATGAGCACGAAACAATCCAAAACTCATGTATGGTTTCAGAGAATTGTTCTTGTCAAATATGGGACCCATTTCTTTTTTGTATTGGTGTGGGACCCTCAGCTCCAACTGTTGCTTCCCCACTCTTTTGCTTCCAATCTTGGTGCAGACATGTCATGAAGGAACTGTTTTTTTTTTTTTTTTCTTTTTTTTTTTTGTTGGCCATGTGAGTATTTTAGTATAAGTCTATTCTGTCCAGTTCTTGTTGCTAGATTGTTTTTCGAAATTAATTACAAAGATATTCAAATGGGGTATGTGAAAGGAAATTCGACATGCAATTTGCTCGTGTAGCCTTGTACATGGCCAGACTTTGTGCAATTAAAGTTGCACCCACCTTCCTCTCTTTTTCTCATTTTCTATTTATTCTATATTCTTTTTTCATTTTTGATTGGAAGATATACCCATGGCCTACTCTAATTTCATTATCTTTAAAGACCTGATCATAATTAAAGATTTGGGACAATATCATCAATCTATCATAATTGAGTATATATGGCTAAAACATATGTACACACAATTTATTTATTATTTCATGTGACTCAATATAAATCTTTCTTATGAGAATTATAAATTATATAAAAATTGCTAAAATATAATTTATTCTAGGTAAAACTCAACCATAACAGTTTCAAGTTGTTTAGATCGTGTTTTCATTAAAATTTATATCAAAAGGTTTAAGAAATTTAAAAAGAATATTCATTATTTATTATAAAATATATTTGAGTCATCTGCTATAATTTATTTTTGTGATAAAGACTCGGTCATAAACAGTGTACTTCTATCACATTATTAAAGAGAATTGTTTGTCTTTTATTGTTACAATCCTATTATAGTTCAATTTTGATAATATTAGTGAATTATCTTTTAATTAATTTATTTCAAAATATTAAATTAACATAGATTATTAATTAATCCCTATAATAAATTGACATATTAGCAGTGTGAATTGATTTTTAGTTAGTTCAATTAATAAAATCTTTTGTCTTTTAAATAAGAGATTTGAAATTCAATTTTCATTCACACTAAAAATTAATTAGTAATTTGATTTGATAATAAAGAATAATTATGTAACATAATTTGCAATACTAAAATATTAAAAAACAAAACAAAAACAAAACGGGGGGCTCACATGAGTTGATATATTGGACGTTGTTTTGTGCATGGGCCAATTGGAGCTCTATTCTTTTCTTTTGCGAAGGTAGGCCCATTTGAGATGACGTATTAAAGATTGTTTCCTACATATTTTACCTAAGAATGGGACATAAAGAAACTTCTCTAGCTAATAGGTACTGAATATAATTCCACCTTTACAGTCACAACCTCAATTATTGGGCTTCATTCAAGACTCACCCAATACTTGCAATCATGTTTCTGATAATGCTGTTTCATCAAAAATTAAAAAAAGTTTCTGATAATGCCTTTTAGAGAGAGAAAGAGAGAACACACAGATCTTCAGCATTAATTATAGGCTATTATGCAAACACACTGCAATATCTATTAATATAGAAAATAGTCAAAATTACATGCATTTCAATTATTGACAATTTTTTTACTCCCACAAAATAAATTATGAAAAATATATATATTTTTTCGATTGATGGATATTAATAGCATTAAATCTCCACCCCTTAAATGAAATTATTATCTATATGTTATATCATGTTTGGCTTAGTACATAGTTCTTAAGATCTTATGATATCTATGAAATCTTGGGTTCAAAACTTTTTGTTAACATCTTAGGGTCATTTTCATGGGATTTCTCTCTATAATAACTTAGTATGTGTGGGAGAGAGAACTGCATACACTCGAGAGAATAGTAAGATATTTGGAGAAGTCTGGACACTCTTTTTTATTTTTTATTTTTTAAAAAGGGCTTATATAGAAACTCTCCCTCTCTCTCTCATGTAATATTAAAACTCCGTGTCAAACTATTTATATTAAGAAATTCCCTTAACTTTAAATTCTCAAATCTGAATACCGTTGTTCAACGTTAATTCAATCTTACTTTCTAGAAAATTAATAAAAATAAAATAAAAGTAAAATAAAATAAAAAAGCAAAGCAAAACAAAATGATGATTGTAGGCCTGGCCTGTACAAGAATCTCATGCAATAGTGAAAAGTCAGCTCAAGGGGTCCAAATACGCACTATAAATGGCCCTACGTATTGCTCAATGTTTTTGGTTAGGTTGCATTTGACCCACCCTTCAAACACCTCCCAGGGCCAGAAAAGAACTGATAAAAGGTGAAACCAAATTGTTCCTGCATGGATAGCCAAATATACATGATAGGTCTAATCATACACCACGTAATTAGTTATATGTGGTTCTTGTTGTAGTATTCTATTTTTACCGAAATTTAGGATCCGTTTGGATACTGCTTATTTGGCTAAAAACTAAAAACTGAAAATACTGTAGCAAAATAATTTTTAAATATGTGAATAGTGCCGTGAGATTCATTTTTAATGAAAATTTTGTTAGAAAAAGAGGTTTATAGGTTCCATGAATAATGCATGGGATCCATTAGTTACTCAAATACGCGCTTCTCAAAAAAAAAAACAAAAACAAAAACAAAAACAAAATGCAAATGCAGGGACATGGGCATGGATGCAATCCAAACGCATACTTTTTTTTTTTTTTTTTGAGAAAAAAAATTTAGTTAGAAGGTATTGATCAAAATCATTCTTTGCCCCTCTCCCCCCCTCCCTTTTTTTTTTTGTTCTAGTTAGCTCAACTGCTAATTTTTTTTTTTATCAAATAAAATATTTAGAGTTTAAATCTCATCTGCACAAAAAGTAAATCATCATGTAGTAAATGTCATAAATTGAATTTCTATCTTACCTAAAAAAATAAATAAAAACCCTTGGAAGTAATTAACTTCGGGCTGGTCGTCCAGTGGTACTGGATTTAAAGCATCTGCAATGAGCTCAACATAGCTCTAGTGTAAAACAATTTAAGAAAAACATTTTTCTATTTTACCTTTCTACATTTTTAATTGAAAACACCCTCCAACAAACTCTCTAATTTTCTCTTTATTTATTTATTTTTTTCTTTTCATTTTCTTTGTTGTTTTTTACCAAACAGTCGCAACCCAGCAAACTTGATCATCTAGAATGAACCCATCAAACCTAGCAAACATATCGACCTAAAATGAACCCATCACCCACCAACCTTAGAACAAACCTAGCAAACACATTGACCCGAGAATGAATTTGTACCCAACAAATTCACAACCTAAATAGACACAAAACCAAGACCATCACTATAAGATCTTAGTTCAATCGTAAGCTCTATAGTTTTGCCTCAATTTGATCCACCAATTCCCAATCTAGTTTTGAGCCATGGAGGAAAGTCGACAATAACATCATCCTAGTCTAGGAAACTGTCCACTCCATGTCCAATTCCAAGAGCAACATAGGTAGCATAGTATGGCCATCAAAATTTACAAGAAAAACTCGACTAATACTAGGACCATAACTTTTATTACAATTTTGAGGACAAAATTGCAAAATGCCCCTTTTGGGCAAACTAAGCAGCATTTTGCTATCTTTCTCAAACTAATTAGGGAAATGTCCTTCTTTTGAAAATCGAGTTTTTCAAAATCGATTTAGGCTCTATAGCGGCGTTTTTAAGGAGCCTATAGTGACGTTTTCAAGACTTATAGTGGCGTTTTATAACTCGATTTATATAAAATCGAGTTATAGGTAAAAAAAAATTAAAAAAATTGCCTATAACTCGATTTATTGGAAGTCGAGTTACAAAACGTCACTATAGGTTTTGAAAACGTTACTATAGGTCTTTAAAAATGCCGCTATAGGGCTCCAGAAATTTTTTCTTTTTATAACTCAATTTTGAGAAAATCGAGTTTCAAAAGATGGACATTTTCCTAATTAGTTTGAGAAAAAGGGCAAAACGCTGCTTAGTTTGCCCAAAATGGGCATTTTGCAATTTTGTCCCAATTTTGACTATAACTTACTCACATGGCAAGTCGTGAATGGTGGAAGACTCTACCTCTCATAACTTACCACATGAGCAAATTGTGACAAAAATAATAGTTCTAACATTTTCTGAAAAACCCTAATATTCTTCGGTTTCCCTTTGACTAAATGTTGAGCAACATAGCTCTTCACAGTATTTGCCAACAATTAAATAAGGAGTGAAATCAAATGATCATTGCGTAAAACCCATATTATTGAAAAACACTTGTTCAGCTATAATGATTATTTATCTAGTTTGTCTTCTTATATATATATATATATATATATATATATATATACATTTCCAACTATAGTTTACAGCTTTTGGATGTTGGGTTTACTAAAATCAAGAGGGTACAATACATGATTTTTATTTTTTAGACGGTATTTTACTGTAACTTTTTTAAAGAAAAAAATTAAATTAAATAGATATAATATATAAAGATATCGGGAACTCAAATATACTTCCATCCTTTGACTAAATGCATATCCCAGGAAACCAAAAAAATAATATAAATAAAACATAAAACAACCAATGAATTGACAAAATAGCATGCAAACAATATACACAACTGCCAAAGTTGCCTAATTTACACCTTTTATACTAAGATGACAACTAAGCTGCGCATTAATAAGGAGATAAAAAAAAACGTGAATTAAATTAACCAATAAAAAAACTTTTAAAAAATAATTAATAAAAGAAAAAGAAAAATAAACGAAATACAATAGAAGCCTGATCATTTAAGAAAAACAAAAAAAAAAAACAAAAAAGAAAATAGAAGCATCTCATTTTGATCAGAGGCATGAGCCAGTTTGGGTAGTAGTCATCTTCTATTCTTCTTTAGAAATGGCTTAAGAAACCAAAAGCATGAGCATGATCAATAAATTCAATACTTGGATGATATTCCCAGAATGCATATATTAATCCCTGTTTTTTATTTTCAAATATGTCCAGTAATCCAAAAAAGGAGTTTTTATATATTATTTATTTTTCATTTTTAATTTATGTAGTGCAAGAGCATTAGTATCCAAGTGTTTAACCCTCAAACTATTCTTTTAAAACCCCCACACACTACCATCGCACACTCTTGGTGTGATGATCACTCCACAATTATAAGTGCTTGTAGAGTGTGGAGGGGTAAGGGCCGTGGTTCAAGTCTCTAAGAGGGAGTTTCACACACATATACATTTAGATTATGTTAGAGTAAAATTTCTATCTTGTAAAAAAACAAAAAAAAAAAAAAAAAAAAAAAACCCACACACTAAAAAACCTTTATAGTTGGGTGTTTATACCTAAAAAGTTTTACAACTTTGCTACAATAACTTCTTATTATATAGCAAGTTTTAGAGAGTTATTTATTGATATTTATTGTTCTCTCTCTCTCTCTCTCTCTCTCTATCTCTCTCTCTCATAATGGCGATTGTTTTGAATTTGGATTTAAGTTGGCTGGTTTAGGTTTTAGTTAATTTTGTGATTGGTGGGTCATGCAATGATGGATACTGATCTATGTGGTGGTAGATGGCAATGGTGAATTGGTTTGGTGTGGAGGTGGTGGTAGTGAGCTGCAATTTCAATTTGTTTTATTTTAATTTAATATTTTATTTTAATATGGGTTTCTGGGTATGGGTATGTGATTTCAGAGATAGTTGATGGTTGTGGTGGTGATGGATTCTAGGTGGTGGTGGGTTGTGGGAGTGGTGACTATTGTGGTTGAATTGTTTTTTTTTCGCTATGGGGTTTGATTTAGGAATGAGTATTGATAGTAGTGGCGGTGGATGATTTTGATTGTAGGTGGGGTGGGGTGGGGTGGGGGAGGAGGGTGGTGTGATTGGTTATATCTACTGAAGAGAATAAGAGAGTGAAATTTCGACGGTGAAGATAAAGATAAAAAGAGTGAAGTGAATATAAAAAATTAAATAGAGTCAAATATATTTGATATTTAAAATAAAAAATGAAATATTGAGTAAATTGTAAAATATTATTTTAAAGTAGATAAAACAATTTTTTATATGTTAAAATAGGTTGTTTTTTTTTTAAAACTCAACTATGAATGCTCTAGGAGCGATCAAATTCAGCTATAAACCCCACAAAGAGGAAATTATTGTTTTTGTGATAGATGT
>NW_027069882.1:21607-28659 GCF_002906115.3 Quercus suber
AAAAAAAAAAAAAAATGTCGGTCAACGAAAGTCTAGCATTTTGAATTTGAACACAAATGCTATTTGCACAGCTTTAGGAATAAAGAGAACATAAAACAAAGGTTAGAATTGCCGTCACAAATCTTGTAGGAAAGAGGTTGCGAGCAATTTGTGCATTTCACTCAAGAAAGATTGCGCTTTTGAAGGACATGATTTGGCTTGCCTCCATGCAACATGTATAGAATTTTGCAACTCTCATGCTTTTCAAAAGAAACATGGAATTTGATAATATTGCGTTTATTTCCTCCGCTCTCTCTTTTGCGACTTTAATTATTCCGTGAATATAACTTCGTTTTATTTATTTATTTTGGTAGATGCAATAATGACTTTTTGAAAGTATAAACGACAACCTTTCACAAGTCTTACGCTACCGGAACCAATTTCACTAATTAAGATCATAATAACTTCATAAGTTGGCCTTCTACATATGAGACAACTTTGTTCATTACCATCTTAAGAAACCCACAATCTGGGTGCTTAATTACTAAGTAAAAAGATTTAAATTTTTTTTTACTTTGTGGTTGTGGATAACTTTCATCTCTTATTTCTACAAAAAAAATCATTTGCAGACAGATTAGCCTTGCTTTAATAAGACATAAGCAAAATACAGTAATGAACAATTTTGAATGATTAGGTTTTGACCCTTCCAAAATTCCATTAATGAAGAATATTTATAATTAGGAAAAGGTAGATTTACTCGGAAAGCATAAAATCTCCCGAATTCCACAACATTTTTTGACTTGGAGTAAGTTGATTTTGCTTTGCTAAAACCTTATCCTTATGGTAACTTAAGAATGACGCATATATAAGGTGATGAGGATAAGCAACACGTGGGGATAAGGAATCATGGAAGGCCACATGTAGGGCAAATAAAAGGCTTAAGCTTCAATGGCTTAACTTGTCTCTCTTTAAGGTCTTACCCTTTATTACTTTTCTCATCATAGTTATTTATTTATTTATTTTTGGGTATTTAAATCATTGGATGATAATAATTTAGTTGAAATCAAAGCCAAAAAGCGTGTATAAAAAGGTCAAGAATTGTTTTGCAGAGGCCGAGGTCTGTGAAAGGACTTTAAATCACATCCCCACTTTCACGTGTAAACTTAGACTGTGAGGAACACTTACCAAACAGTAGGCTGTGCACAAGCGTTGAGGTTCGGACGTGTATTTCACAGTCATAAAGGAATTTTTCTCAGGTGAGAGAGGAAACTTTTGGAGAAGACTGTAATAGAGAATGAAAGAAAGTAAAGGGTATGTGTGTGGTGGGACTGAGCTGATGAGCCCAATTGACAACACATGGGTTTGTCCATGTGATCACCTGCCAACCCGGCAGCCATACCAGCTCACTTTAAAGCACTTGTCTCCCTTTCTTGTCTCAAGCTCTAACAATGTCTACCCCACACACCCAATCTCCTTCAAACACGTTGCGTATACATATTCTTCATCTAGTTCCCTCATGGTTGACCCTACGTAGCCATTTAGTGCATCACCAGTATCATATACCAATCGACCTTGTTTGTTGTAAACATGGACAGGATGAAGGCCAAAAGGGTGTCGGGATTGTTGGGAAGAGAGTATTGGTGATATAAAGGGAAAGCAAAGAAAGAAAGAAAGAAAAAAAAAATGGAAATGATAATGGTGATGATGAGAAGGAAGAAAAGGCATTCAACATGATTGAAGAAGATGGGAATAATTGATGTGTTAATGGTAATGGTGCAACCTGTCTTTCATTAAATGATCAATATATCTAAAATAAAATGAAAAAACTCACGTCTATTTCTCAACTTAAAAAAAAAAAAAAAAAATAGTTGTAGATTTTTATTCTCTACAGCATGATTAATGGAGTAATTAAAAAAAAAAAATGTTTTCTACCCTAAGATTTATGAGCTTTCCTTTGGCTTGAGTCGAGTTGATCTATGTGAATTTGAAAGAGTAATTAGTCTATTAGTTCTTAATTAAGTTCTCGTTAACCCTCATTTTGGTATTATATTTAAGGGATTATTTCACGTGATTCCTAGTTTGTATGAGATGAGAGAGCACACATAAATAAAGAAAAACTTAAATATTCAAAAGTTTTAGCATCTTCCTTAAGAAAAAAAGAAATAAGACTTAAAAAAAATATATATGATTTTATAATTAGTAACAATTTACAACAGTTAAAGATAGGCAATCCATTCAGTTGAATGAAGTTGATGGAGCAAAGCAACCAAACATTGGACAACAAAAAGAAGCTCCATGATACGGCTAAGTCTCATAACCTATAGTTGTCAAAATATGATTCATAATGGTTTTTATTTTTTTGTATCATATTGTATTATGTAATGTAAAATACATTAACTTTTTATAAATTTTATATTAAAATTATCGATATAGCTATGTACAATGTAGAATTCATAATGTGAAGCTACTCAAGCAAAATCATTTCATCATTAATATCAACTTTATAGGAACTACTACAAACCTAATTATCAACTCTATAAAACTCCATTCACAATTAAGAGTAATACTTAAGGTACCGTCATTAATACTCTACCTTAAAATTGCTAATTTTGCATTTAACTCAAATTAAATTTGTGCTCCAAGGTACTGCACATGCTGAGCTCAAGATTAAAATTTTAGCCCAAAAACAAAAAGTTGATTTTGAGATACATTATGATCAATCATCAATTGGTACAGCTTGCTTGGCCAAGATCTTAGAATATATATATATTCTTGGAGGGCTTGATTCTAAACACATCAATCAGATTCCAATAAAGGATAACGAAAAGTGGTAATTTGTACACGGCATGAGCTCCTCCCTTTATTTTTTTTCTTCTATGAAACCCACTCAAAATTTTTATGAAATCCCATTAAACACCACCATGGTTGAAAATCTATTACTAGCTGTAGACACCGTATTTTGTACCTCTTACGACTTGGGCCCTCGTTCTCCAATAATATTGAAATTCTAAGACTCAATGTTAGTTTAGGGTCCAATTAGATGTTAAATTGACTTGAGAAATATTAAAATGAAAAATATAACTTAAATGAGCAAATATATCTATTTTTGGAAGAGTAAAGCTAAGGAAATTCTTGGCATGCAGTTTGGAACGAATCCCACATCATTTGGGAGCCATTCCAAACCCTCATTTTCACAATATAAATAGCCATTCACGGTATCTTTTCAAAAGATACATAAATCCTAAAGGAAAATACTAAGATTCACTAGAAATAGTAAATCAAAGAGTGAGTTTTTTATAAAACATCCTCGAGTCAATTTTCTTTTGAATGGGGTCTTCTCTAGCCTTGATATTTGAGTTTAAGATTACTAATCACTTTTTATTGATTGTGAATAGATTTGATTGAGGATAACGGTCAAAAAAATAAGCTTGAAGAGATTTTGTTTTGAGGTATTAGTTCTAAGCTTTTTCCTTTATTTTCTCTAGTTTAATTCTATTTTTTGCTTGTTTCTTTGTTTCTTTTGTGTTTATATATGTTTGCTTAACTTAGTCTTTATGTTCCTAAGCATGTTAGGTTGGTAGTCTCCTTATTTTAAGTGTTACTCTGTTTTCTGTGCTAGAGTTTTTGAGGAAATAGAAACCAAACTAGAATTAAAGTGGAGCTAAAGGACCATGCTTAAATGTTTAAGGAGGTGCAACTGGAGTGCTTGGATCATCTACTACCATGTTTGGAAGCTTCAAATAAGAAAAGAAATCAAAGAGGCGGAATCTGAAAAGGAAAAATCAAATTTGAGCATTGATCAGTATTTTGGGTGTATCTCTTTCTTCAAAAATCCAATTGACACAAGGCTAGAGGGTTTGGAACCGTGACTTAAATATCTACAACTTTCCAGTTTTGAGTTTTTCGAAATTCACAATATTTGAAGGCCGAAATTAACTCACAAATTACTACTATATATCTAGACGAAAATTAAAATTGTAAAAGTTTTATTTTCTTTGGACACTTTGATGTTAAGGTTTTGAAGGGAGGCTGTGTAGAACAAATTTGGTAGAGAAAACCTTGTATTTTCCTTTCTCTAATGGTAGCCTAAACTCTTTGCTAGGATTAGGGGTTATGTTTCTTCTATACGGTATAAATATTCAATGTGATTCTTTCTAGAATTTTATAAACAACATATTTCATTGTATAATTAGATTTCTTTTGATTTATTAGTTCTTCTATAATTTCAATAAGTTCAATCATGTTTTTCTTATTGTTTAGATGAATTTCTAATAGTTTCCAATAGAAATCAAGTTTTAAAGTGAATGAGTTTTTTCTAAAAACTTTTCTAACCACATTATTAATCGAGGTTATCATGCATTCTTGAATTGTCCCAGTTCAACCGAATCATAAGTAATTAATTGTATAAGAACAATCAATTATGAAATATATAATTTCTTAGATTACAAAGAATTTTATATCGATATAGGGAAACACCCTGATGACCTAAAATTTACATTATTGACTTAAATAAGTTATCACTGTTATTCTTGTTTTCAATTACCAGGAAAAAATTATTCTTCATCTTCACCAAAAGTTTTTTTTTTTTTTTTTTTTTTTTATAATAATTACATTGTCTTTCAATTTACTCCACTTCTTGTGGTTTGACCTCAGTACTCCGAGAATTATATTGTTATGATCTCCTGCACTTGGGAGTGAGCAAGCAAAAAGGTCATTTCTCGAGAGGGAGCAATATATATGGTTCCTAGACCATTACAAAAACTAGGTAGCAACTCCCCATTGTGTCTACACTAGCTAGTACTTATCATCATCACAAACCCATCATCAGCCACAATTTTATCATCAACCAACCACCCCCAATCACCCAAATAAGGCAGACCCATTAACCAAAAGCACCCAAATATCCAATGGCAACACCTTAACTTGTTGTCTATTGAAATGAGTTGCGTTTTATTGTTTAAAATTTTAGTGAGATGATGTGTTCAATAGAGTTGTTCATTTTACAAAACCCTAACCTTTTATTTTATTTTATTTTATTTTAATTTTTATCTTGATTACTTTAATTTTGTTATGTTTTTTTCCATTTTAACTGTGAAGTAATGAGGTGGGTAAACATGTTACTAACTGCACTAATCTTAGTTGAGTAAAGTTACACTTTTTAAACAATAGGCAGTAAAGTGATAAAGGGCCTAATCACAAGTGAGTACATTGTAATCAAACCTAGAATATATATTTATATTTCAATAATTAGCTACAAATAAATTTTTCATGCAAAAGAAATAATATATAAACTTATGTTTATTCATATGTTTAAAGGACTAATGCTCATTTTGCCATCATTTATTTTGAATTTGGCCTTTTCATGTTTTATTACTTTCGTAGCACAATGCAACACTATAACAAAGGATTATTTGTCTAGAAAAAAAAAATGTTAAATACATAAACATTAGCTAATCATGAAGTATGAGACTTGGGGCTAAAAATTCATAGTCACTAATGACGGCTATCAACCATGATGATAGCTTTGATATCTCTCTTCTTGGAGTCTATTGATCAACCCTAAGCCTCTTCTATATTATTTTTTTCTTATGTATACATTTTTTTTAATTAAAAAAAAAATCCATTGGCCTTTTTAGCTATACTCATCATCCTAAACTTAGTGTTTATCCTTTAGAATTTAGAATGTTGGGAGTTGAAATCACAATAGTGGTAAAATTATTCACAACTTGTTAGAAATTGAGGGCTAAATTTTCTGTATGTTCTAACTCAGGCAATACTCATTCTTCTAACTCAATTAAAAGTTAGCAATCGGAAAATTGGTGAAACTGCTAACCTACTTTTCCCCTAATATTGAGAGTCCATAGTTTGGAAGAGAGAGAGAGAGAGAGAGAGAGAGATGTACCAACTCTTTTTGTTTTCTTAATTTTTTTTTTTTTTGTGATTTTAGATATATTTTTTATCTATGTGTTTCATAATTTAGTAAGGAAAATTTATCTGTGTTTTATAACTAACATTTTCTTGACTATATTCTCAAGTTTAATCTTAAATTCCTTTGGGCGGAAGTAATACCCTTTAAAGAGCCCTATTATTCCCAAGTTAAAAGTTCAATTTTCTTAATGCAATTTGATTAAATGTCCCACTTATAAACATATGTATAAACATATTTTTAGTTTAGAACATCATTTTATTAACATTATAGTGCCTAACAAACCAAAAAGTAATAAACCTTGTACATATGCACCCTGATTTATAAATATTGGTATTAAAATGATGTTGTAGTTTATGATTATGTTGTTTAAGTCACAATGAGGTTTTAAGAGAGAAAGTGAAGACAAGATTCTTTGAAGGGCAGGGGAATATTGTGTCTTAAAGGACACATGGCAGCCAAGCCAATTGCAATCAATTTAGATTAAATGTACACATGAGGAAAAAAGATAATAGCTCCTAATAACAAACAACCTAATCTCCTCATCTTATCTCCTGAATAGTAGGAAAATATTATTGATAATAAGTCACGTTAAACTCAACCACTTGAACTCAATTTAAACAAATGACTGCTACTATTACTTGAATTCAAATGCAACATCTTCAATTATAGCTTATTTGATGAATTGCTTAGTTGTCATGTGTTCTTGGGACACAAAAAATAGTTTAAGTTCCAAAAAAAGAAAAAAGAAAAAAAAGAGAAATGGCAAAGAAAATCAAAATTTATGCAAACTTTAGGGGCTAAAACAATATTTCAGCCTTATCTTATGTCTCACTCAATTAAATGTGAGAGTGTGTGTGTGTCTTTTTTTCAAATTTATTATTATAAACAATGTGGATATGTACCATACTAATTTGTTTAGACTTCATAACCATAACATGTATTAACTTCCTCCTTATATATATATATATATATATATATATATATATATTTTAAATAATAACTTCTCTTTCCTTCATATTTTTTCTCAAAATATGCATGTATATCATTATTTTTCTCAGCCTTAATTCATCTAGCAACGGTTAGTGGTTTTGAAATGTCATTTCATATATAAATCAGATATTCCACATCAGGGACGGAGCCGGGG
>NW_027069882.1:31854-107227 GCF_002906115.3 Quercus suber
CTTTTAACTAGTTTGAGGTTGTCTTCTTTCAACCTACTATATAACAATTGAAGAAATCATTCATATGTAATTTTAATAACATAAGTTTTTAAATAAATTATATGGTTTGTTTAAATATATAATAAAAATTTAAGGGTAAAACCAATTTTAAGCTAAACTTTGTCAATTTTCAATTATATAAATAGAGGATTATTACATTCATAACATTCACGATACTCACAATAAATCTTAGATGACAAATTGTTACTAGTTCTAATTTGGATACAACATCAAAATTATTTTTTTATCCATTAATAATGTCCCATAACAACTTAATATTTAGTATTTATTGCAAAAATACTGTAAACATAATATTTTTCATATAGATATTTATATAAATACAAGAAAGATGCTGAAAATACTTCAAAAATTTTATTAAAAAACTAATAAAATATGGTGGCAAGAATGTGTTTGAAACTACCTACCGACATTTTTTTTTTTGTTTTTGAAAAACTCCTACCGACATTTTATAATGTAACTTATATTCATTTAAGTTGATTCCCAAAGGTGGAATTAATAATGGTTGCCTTCCGAAAGTCACGAGCCCTAATAAAGTTACCAATAAAGCAGTCAAAAGTTTTTGTAATATTCTTACTTTAATTATACGGTGAGCACCAATAATTCTGTCGGGGTTGGCGTGCTTCATTTTTTTTTGTATCTTTCTATGTAACTTTATGTGACTGTTTGGAATCAAGTAGGGTACACCAATTATATGCAGTCAAATCACCTACTGAGATTGACTCTCAAAAAAAAAATCACCTAATGAGAAAAAGCAAAAGAAGAAATTAAAAAAAAAAAAATTAGATAACAGAAACAATTAAAAACCAGAGACAATGGGCTTGTTGGAACCGGACTAAGTGAAGGCTGAAGCTCCTCTTAGGAAGGGAAAAATAGACTGCTTTTTTTGATAGAGCTAATAGGGCATCTTAAACATATATTTTTAATTTTTAAATAATATTATACAAATTTTTATATATTTTTTCACCTGCACGTATATCAAAAAAATACAAACAACATTATTCAAACTTCTTTACCAAACGGCCCTTATAACACCTCCAAAGTCCAAAAAAATAATTTTAATTTGGTATATCAAAAAAAAAAAAAAAACCCAAAAAGTTAAATTGGTACCCAAAAAAATTAAACATTACCCATCTAGCCAATGCCTCAGTTTTGTGACCCTCCAAATACGAACAAAACCTCTACTTTGACCAATTCCAAAACACCAATATTTAAATTACATATCAATAATTAGAAAATTAAGCAGTTTCTGTGTGCTCGCATTAAAATGCCTATTATTATTATTATTTTTTTTTTGAGAGAGAAAGAAAACCTATTAACTTAAATGACAATATCTCATTAAAAAAAATGACAATAAAACTAAAATTTTAAAAAAATAGTAAAAAAAAAATTAAGATGAAGAATATTGGAGAGAAAACTAGATTTGGTAAGATGAAGCTGTCTTTATTGGTATGCTTCAAGTGTTTTGGAGCTTTATATCTTCTTTCTCATATATAAAAAGGTAAGAGATTTTCCATCATATCAATTTGGAGAAATTTTTTTCAATCTACTATGTAAACTTTATGAGCGTACTATAATATACTTTTAATAATATATTTTAAAAAAATTATAACCAATACTTTATTTAATAATTATTTGAATGGAGCAAAAAAGTAATTTAAGTTATGAAATTCAAATTAGAACCAATAACAACTTACATTTATGATTTGTTGTGAAGTGTTGTGAAAAATATTGTGAACTTAGTACCTTTCTATATAATATGACGTCTCTAAACATGTAAGGAGAGTACTATTTTCACTTCTTAGTATGTTGCTTGAATATCCCTATCTCACTTAGGTGGATCAATTTTAAATCTTTTAGGTACTGTGTTGTTGAAATGACGCCCCTAATTTTGAATACTAAAAATGTGGAAGAGTTTGTTTTTAAAATGTTTTAAAAAAAATTAACTAATTAACAAACCAAAAAAAAAAAAAATAGAAGAAATTTTTACCTATAGGTTAGTGTATTAGTGAAATAAATATAAAATTTTGAATTCAAATTGTAACATTCACAAATTCTGCATATTGTGGTAACGTAACCTGTTACTATTGACATTTTATTAATAGAACAAAGGATTAAGGGGGGAATAACCTTAAAATATAATTTGAAAATTTTTGAAGTTTTATTTAAAAAAGAAAAAAGAAAAAAACGTTTATCACATAATTGTGTAGTGCATGAAGTACAATTTCTATCCATTTTATTTTGGTTTGGTCATTTGGTGAGCTAGTGAGTAGAAACTTTTGATCAAGATCAGTTCCAGTAATTAGGATACTTAGAGCTTGGTTTGTAATTTAATAATTAGATAGATGAGAAACCTATTCCATAAAGAATATAGGCTTCTTAGGTCTTGATTTGAAAATGTGTGTTTTAGTTTAAGATTGACTTAGCTTGACTACTTGCCCAAAACCTGAATATCTTTAAGTTTGTGATGGATCTACAGTTCATGTGAGAGGGTGTCACTCTACTGTAGAAGTAACTATTAATTTTCAATAATAAAAAAAATAGCTTCTAACTAGTTTGATATTGTCTTCTTCCAACCCACTATGTAACAATTAAAGAGATCATTGATATGTAATTTTAGTCACTTGACTTTTAAATGAGTCATATGATTTGTTTAAATATATTGTACAAATTTTAAATAGGTTCAAACTAGTTTTGAGCTAAACTTTGTCAATTTTCAGTTATATAAATAGAGGATTGTTATGTCCATAATATTTTCATGACAATTTCATAATAAATCTTAAGTGACAAATTATTACTCGTTCTAATTTGAATACAGCATTAAAATTACATTTTTGCTCATCAATAATGTCTAGTAACAACCTTACATTTCGTATTTATTGTAAAAATATTGTAGACATAACATTTCTCGTATAGATATAAATACAAGAAAAATATTGAAAATACTACAAATATTTTAGGCGAAAACACCATTTTAGTCCCTACATTTTGAGAGTGGTCAATTTGGCCCCTGCTATTTTCAGGTCACAGTCAATTAGTCCCTACCATTAGATAACTAAAAAAATGTGTTAAGGTAGCAAACGGAATGCACGCGTGGCATAAATTAAATTAAAATATAAATAGTCTTCCATGTCAGCACATCCATATCAACTTCTATGACATGACTCACTTATCATCTACACTCTCACTCAATGTCAAACACAATTAAATTCAAAATACCTAAATTAAAATTCCAAATCCATAACCCACGATGAACGTGAACTCCTTCTCACTAAAGTTAATTGATTACCATGACCAAATACTTTGTTGACATGTATATTCCCTTTGCACATACGGAACAAAAAGACCAATAAAAACATCTATTTTCCACTTAAGCTTAAACCACTTAGCTTAAACCACTTTCGATTATGGCTTCCCTATCTTGTTTCCCCACTTCACAAAATAAGGGGCCAAGGCAAAGTTTAATAACAAATGGTTCTTCCAACGCACCTGCCCCTTCGAACAACGAAAGAGGCTTCTTTGCACCGTCATATGAAAAAATCTTGTACATCTAAGCAACAAAAATCATAGCACCGTCGTATAAAAATATCTCGACTTAAGCAACTTGACAATTTTGCTAACATGGTCAGAGTTTAACACAGGCAAGCAACTTCGACAATCTAACTAAACAAGACATGGGATGACATAAATGAGGTCGGTCGGCAATATGTGTCCTCTGTGAAACCAAAGGGGCCAGGAGTAATCACAGACACTTCAAAAAAAAACCCAAACTAAATTTCGGAAAAGATTTTGACTCTGAAGAATAAGGAGTTCATGTTCATCTTGGGTTACAGATTTGGAATTCTAATTTGGGTATTTTGAATTCAAGTTTAACTGTGAGTGAAAGTGTTGATGATAAGTGAGTCATGTGAGAGTCACATGGAAGTTGATGCGGACGTGCTGGCATTAAAGGATTATTTATATTTTAATTTAATTTATGACATATGTGTATTTCATCTGCCACTTCAACAGATTTTGTTAGTCATTTAACCGTATAGACTAAATTGATTGTGACTTGAAAATAGTAGACTAAATTAACCACTCTCAAAATATTTGGACCAAATAATTGTGACACCAAAATATAAAAACTAAAATGATGTTTTTGCCAAAATTTTATTAAAAAACTAATAAAATAAGATGGCAAGATTCAAGAATGTGTTTGAAACTTCTGCCGACATGTTACGTAACTTATTAAAGGTAGAATTAATAATGGTTGCCTCCCAAAAGTCTTGAGCACTAATAAAGTTTACCAATAAAGCAGTCAATCATGGTGTGCTGATTTTGTATCTTTCTCGTTTTATATGGTACTAGTTTGGATGGCACGGGCCTTGTACGTGTTATTCCTTTGAGTGAGAAAATTAAAATAGAATTTATATTTGAAAAGAATGAAACTATATATGTATTTAAGCTTAGAGTAACTATTTTAATATATGAGTATTTATTTGCCATGATAGTTTCTTAGAACTTATTTGCTAAAGATAATATCTATTCACTAAAAACTTCTAAGAGTGATAATGAATATCAGCTTCTTCAAATAATAACCAATTGAGTTTTACTAAGATATTGTCACAATATAATTTTTTTTTTTCAATAAATGATGTCATATATTACAATTGAAGGTCTTCATCGAATACTTGCAATTATCCACAATAAATATTTTGTTATTCATACTTCCTTTTTCACTATCTTACATTTTATGAGTCTACCCATGATATTTAGTTTACTTAGTTTTTAATGAACACCCTTTTAAGTAAGAAGTGGAAAAAAAAAAAGTGGATAACAAAAGGCACGTGTCATTGAAGTTTCCATTACACAAAATTAAGTCTAGAATATTTAAACCTAGGAAAATCAATATTCTTTAGGTAATAAATAGAACACCATATATTACCATTCCAACTTTCCAAGTATGACTACCACATAAAACTCAAAATACAAAGAAATTTTTTTTGGAATATTAAAATTTAGTAAGAATATTTTAGACATTTTAATAGGGTGTCAATGTTCGACCCAACCCGCGAACACGACACGAACCCGACACGGGTTTTTTCGGGTTAGGGTTGGGCCTTAATGGGTTTGGGTCATAAATGGGTCGACTCGAAAGCGACACGATAAGAAACAGGTCATAAATGGGTCCACCCGCGTAACCCGCAATAGACACGTTTGACACGCCAATTTATTTGTGTCAACCCGAAATGACCCACTTAACACAACTTGTTTAACTCATATAACAAATAAATATTTATTTTATTTTAGATTTGTCAAATACCTTTTATATCCAACATATATTTTAAATTTAAAAAGAAAAGTGAGTAATTACAAAAATTTACAAGGAATATAATTGGAAATTGAAACTTTACAGACCTTAGAACTACTAATACTTTTTTTTTTTTTGGTGGCATAGAACTTACACAAATGAAATTGGATGAGCTTGTGGAAGATGTTATAAATTTGGACATCAACAAAGAATCTATGGATGATAATCGTGGTCATAATTAGGATTAATCTACTGTTTGCTCAAATTCTTTCAATATTGATACTTAGCATTTGGCGACTTCCAAGAATATTATATTTTTGTTGAACTATGTTATTTTATTTTGTGAAACTTTGTTATTTTGAATTTGGGTTGAAGTGTATGCACTTCTTTTGGAGTGTAAAGAACTTATTTCTAGATGAATGTTATATTTTTGTTGAATTATATTATTTTGAATGTGGGTTAAAGACTTGAAGTGTATGCACTACTTTTTGAGATGTAAAAATAATTATTTCTAAATAAATGTTATATTTAATATTATGCAGGTTGAAATGGGTTGTGTTACATTCGTGTCAACCCAACACGACTCGTTTATTAAGCGTGTCAAATGGGTTGGGTCAGGTCAACCCGCTTATTAGCAGGTCGGGTTAGGGTTGAAGGATCATGACACGATTATTAAATGGGTCGGGTTAGGGTTGAGCCATTTAGTCGAATACCCCTACCTCGACACGACACGAACCCGACACGCTAACCCGAATTGACACCCCTACATTTTATAATAGAACATTTTAAGAATTGTAAAATTTCAACATAGTTCAACTAAGAGAGTAACAATTAGGGGTATTTACTTGGTTTTAAAATTTAGGGCCCAATTTTATTTTTTTACTTTGGTGTAAAACTGTCTTCTTCTTCTTCTTTTTCTTTTTTTTCTTTTTCTTTATCTTTTTTGACTTTTAATTTTAAACAGTGTGTAAAAAAAATTCAAATCAACCGAAGAAAATTGTGCTTCAAAAAGTGAATTTTGGCTTTCCAAATTTGACTAAAAATAATAATAATAATAATAATCCAGGACACAACAGAATATCACAATATTTTCACAATACTTCTACTTTTTTTTAACTATGGTGGATCTCAATCTAATATTTTATTATCTTATTTTGACCTATAAGGAACTTACAACTTAATAATTGTGAAAATATTATGATAATAACAAAATGTCACAACATTTTCACAATATAATACCTTTCTTGTACTTGTGCTAGATCTCAATCTAATATTTTATTATTTTATATTATTTTTGTTTGACCCAAAAGGAATTGACACATGTCACAATGTTTTCACAATATCTCTATGTTTACATTGTACTTACAATATAAATTTATATTATAGTCATACAAAAATTGGCAAATGTTGTACAAATTTGCAAAATTTGTACAATATTTACCATTTTTTTGCAAATATGTCTAATATTTGTCACTTGTTGTGTGTTTACATTCTACACTGTAAGCTTACATTGCAAAAGTACAAAGTAAATGTAAGGACTCAGTTTGAACTCAAAGCCCAAGAATGAAAAGGACTAAGGCTCAAAAAACCCAAAATAATGAATTTGTAAAGAGTAGGCTAGAAACTGAATTTCAATGAGTTGTATAATAATCACAGTAGGCTAAATGGTGCAAGAAATCTTGAATAAACAATTTTGTGCAAAGAAAATCCTCCTCGGCAACGTCCAAGGATGGTAGTTCTCATATATTTTTCTTAGACTTAAACACATTTCCAGTTTTTGAGTGTACAGTGATTTTTCTTTAGATTCCCCCCCCCCCCCGGGGCGCATCCCCCTTGCAATGGGGTTTTTTTTTCTTTATATTCCCCTTCTCCTATTCATCTCAGCTCTCCACGTGTAGATCAGATTGCTGGCTTTAATTTTTGTCACATCAACACTTACTTGAAGTCTTTGTGGGTAGCTGTAAGGCTAAATATATCACTGTTCAGGTATTACCTCCACATTAATGCGGATAGAGTGTTAGCTGCAAAGCATTCAATGCGGTAGTAGCAGCTTTCTTCTTAGATATTTCTCAACTTTCTTTTGTCTTATCCCCTTCTGATGCTTATCCTTACCAGTATGATTGTCTTATGCCTTATTCTTAACAAAAGGTAGGACCTTTGACCTCTACTCTATTTAGCCAAGGAGGTGTTTCTCCTTAGACTACACTCCTAACCACTTATGGCCAGACTTCTTCGATGGGCTACTAACTTGCATGCTCCCATTACTATCTACCTATCCTCAAATAACTTAATGTCCTCGGATGCGACCCACGGCCCAATATTCATTTATCGGCCCTTTACCCTACAATAAACATATAAAATAAATAAATAAAACAAAAACACAAAACAAGCTCAAACCAAACTAGCCATATTTAAGGAAAAAAAAGAAAAAGAAAAAAGAAATAGAAGAAGAAGAAGAAGAAGAGAGCTCACCAATTAATTCTCCTTATTTTAAGGCTTTTAGGTAACCGTATTAAATATTAAGTATTAAGTCTATAATATTTTTACAATAAATCTTTAGCGATACGTTATTAATGGTTCTAATTTAAACCCACCACTAAAATATTTTTTTCTTCGCCAATAATAGTTAATAATAACTTGCTACTTAAAATTTATTGTAAAATATTGTGAGCATAATATTTTTACAACATTTTCACAATAAATTGTAGGTGGTTGATTCTCAAAAAAAAAAAAAAAAAAATCGTAGGTGGTTAATTGTTATTTGTTCAAATTTGAGCATAATACTAAGATTACTTTTTTGCTCCAACAATAACAACCAGTAATAATTTGTCATTTAAGATTTATTATAAAAATATTGTGAATATATCATTTCTCATATTAAAATTTTCCTTTCTCACCTCAACTCAAATTTTTGGCTTGTTAAAGAAAAAAAAGTTGAATAACCCATAAAGTACTGTAGCGGGAGCCATTAACTCATTTTATATAGTTAGTAGATAGGAGTAGAAGTAGAAGTAGAAGTAGATCAGTAGAAGTGGAAATAGGTCGGATCCAAATAGAGATTAAATGGGCTCCTTTCTGGATCCAAATATTCAATCTTCCCTTAAAGTGTAGGACGAAGGAAATAGGTCGGGCAATTGGATCCAAGCTGGGTGAGGTTCTGGAAGTGGATGTTGCTGAATCGGGAGTCCATTGTGGGGGGGGGGTGGGGGGATAGAGAGATATTATTACTGGAAAAAAAAGGTCCCTGTTTCCCTATAACTTATAACATTCTACTGTAGTGGTGGCTATCACAGTTAGATTGCAAAACTAATTTATTACCAGTGTCGGGTATGAGTAGATGGAATCCACCACTTGCTATATGATTTAAAGTATATTGGGTATATGACTTTCTATTGACTTCATGATGTATTGACACACAAGCTTTGTTGCTCTCATAATTTTACACATCATTTTAATTTTTTAACTAAACCCCTACACGCAAGTTTTGAGAACCCGACTAAAAAAAATTAAACCCTACATGCAAGTTTAGAAAACCTAACTACAAAATTACATCCATGAAAAACACGCAGAAAATCGATTGGTATTCTATATCAAAGAGTTGTGTTTGGCAGTGCAGAATTGGATTTGCTTGTGTTAAAGATATCTCTTGGGAGGTTTATATCTTTAACAGATTGTAAATTGAGTTATTGGTTTTGTCATGAATCTGTATTCGTGGTTTTTATGTGTCAAGGATTTTTGTCCAACTTGAATACTGTTGGTTGATGTAGGCTGTAGCAACTGAGTTGTTAATTGAAGCGAAAGCTAACAATGGAGATGAGGAGATGGAACTTCTAGAAGAAGAGTATAAGCATCTTAAGCATTGGGTATGACTCTTTCATTGTTTACCACATTGGTTATGCACTTGTGTAATAACATAGAAACATTGATTTTAGTTGTTGGGTTTGTTTTATATGATTTTGATATCTTGGTGAATGTGTACCAAGTAAATTTTACTTACGGTTTAAAGGAAAATCTATGGGAAGCAATGTATTCGAACGAGTGTGAGAAATTTTTTGTTAGCAATGGGAAGCGGTGTATCCCCTGATTATGGTTGAGGGTGTATGAAATTTTGTTTATACAAACCCATGTGTTTGTACAAAGACATAAAAATCTTGCTTTGAACACATTTATGACAACTGCAAAAGAACTGTTGAAGGACAAAGCTAGCTGCATATCACACGAACTAACTCTATTGTTTTCATTGTTGCACGTATGAGGTCCGTGTTGTACTTGCTGCATCTCTCTATAATCCTGATTTGATTGGATTGAGTTTTGGATAGATTTTTCATTATTTGATGATGAACTTTTATTTGTTTAAGTCTATCTACTTCTCTAATTAAAGAATGAACTGATGATGGACTTTTATTTGTAAGCATATTCTCATAGCATCCCTGTTTTTCAAATTTATGCTTTGTTTTGTTTTGATATGCTTGCATTCTGCTGAAGTGAGTTGAAACATCTATTTTTTGAACATTTAGATTTTTTTCCCCTTTCTTTCTATCCTTATTGAGTGCTTTTCACTGTTTTTCATTTTAATTGGAATTTTTTGTTTTTCTTTATGAAGGAACTTGAGCATGCAAAAAAACAAGGTGCAAAAATCTATGCAAAGATTCATGGCTATGGGATGTCAGGTTGTTTATCATGGACATAATAACTATTAAATCTCTCATTATAATGCTTTTGTGGATTATTGGTTTCTGAAGATTATAATTAATGTAGTTTAGGTGATGCATATCACATTACTCAATCACATACTGATGGAAGAGGTGCCATTTTGGCCATGAAGCATGCCTTAAGTCAGGTAACAATCAAATTGATTGCATTGAACCTTTTATGTAATGTACACTTACTATTGTCATGCATGTGCAAATGATATATGTAGATCAATATATGTTGTACCTGATCAACCAATTCTATTTTCATTTTGGTACTCTTTTGTGGTGGCAACTCATATCTAGGGTGTTGTAGACTATTAGTGGATATGTATTCAAATCTAATAAATTGTTATGTGCCTACAATTGATTTAAATGATTGTTTTAACCAACCAAATCTCATGTGATCAATTTCACATGAGAACACAGAAAAATTGGTGGATGTATGGTCATAATGGGTGCGGGGCTAATTATCTTGGTGACTAACTTCATTGCTGTTTTGCTCTTTCATTTGCCATCTTAGTATGACCCTTAAAAATAGTTCTTTTGTAGGATTGATCTAATAGTTGCTTCAACAAAATGCTTCTAATTAAGTTAAATTTTTATGTCAATGTGAATTAAAGGATAATTGGGGTTTGTTATAATATGCTCACTTTTTTATGACCTACAGTTTGGCCTTCATCCTAACCAGGTTGATTATGTAAATGCCTATGCTACTTTTACACCTTTGTGTAAATCATATGGACCTTCACAACTTGCTGCATTCTAATTCCATAAAGCTAGCTTAGAATGTTATTTGCTCAAACTGATGCATGTGGCCCTGTCTTTGAATCCCTTATTCAGGTGATGTGATAGAAGCCAATGTTATAAAAAAATGTATTCTCAGAACATGCAACATCAGGTGCTTTGGCCCTATCCTCCACAAAGGTAATTTTTGGTACTTCAAATAGGTTGATAACCTATACATGATATCCATCCATTTTATTAGCTTAATTTATGTTCAGAATGTTGGTTGGTCTCCACAAGTTTATCTTTATTTTTGTTAAATATTAGCATTAATACACCATGTTTAATATGCTAATATGGGTGCAGAAGTGAAAGCATAAAGTATAGAACACAATAACACACGAGGGTTACGTGGTTTAGCCTAAAGGCTTACATCCACGAAAGAAACCCTAAAGGGCTACATCAATAATATATTATAGTGTAGTACAAATCTTGTGTTACAATGAATTATAACATGTGTATATATAGTAGACTAAATCCTAGACTAATAGACTTCTAGTACAAGTAGGAGACTTGGCTTGCACACAAAGTAGAATTAGGTTTGGGCCTATGCTAATGGGCTAATATATCTCTAACACCCCCTCTCAAACTCAAGATGGAAGCTTGGTGAAATCTTGAGATTTGATAAGGTTGAGAAGATCCCTTGAATTAATGAAGTTTGGCTCTGTGACAGTAGTTTGAGGAAGGCAATGGTCTTGCAGTGTTGATGCGACTTCTAACAGTGGCATGACTATACCGGAGAGTTTTGATGGCAGTAGTAGGAAGCCAAAGAAGATGAACACAACGAAAAAACACCAAGGAAGACAAAGATTGCTCTTAAATATACCGTAAGGACAGAAAACCATGGCCACAAGAAGGTGGCTTTGATACCATGTTAAATATTAGCATTGATACACCATGTTGAATATGCTAGTAATTTTTTTTATGTGGTTTAGCCTAACAACCTACATCCACGGAGGAAACCCTAACTGACGTCAGCGCCTTGTCATCCACTGACGTCATCTCACAGTCTGCCTGTTGACGTCATCTGTTGACTTTGACACAATTGACCGTTGACTTCTAGAGTTGACTTGTCATCCAACGATGGGAGAAGCGGAGGTTTAGCACTGATGTGGAAGGAAGGTACAGAAATTTGTTTCAAAAGTTGCTCCAATTCGCACATTGATGTAGTTGTGAATGGGGAATCGGTATCAACACAATGGCGTGCTGCTGGTTTCTACGGGCAACCTGATGCCGGAAAAAGGTTTATCTCTTGGCAGTTGTTGGAAGTTCTGAAAGAGCAATGCACAATGCCTTGGGTAGTGTTCGGAGATTTTAATGAAATTCTACACCAAGGTGAGAAAATTGGTGGTTTGGACAGCGATGTAAAACAAATGGAGGATTTTAGGGAATGTTTGAGCAGATGTGAGCTTCATGATTTGGGATATTTTGGACAACACTATACTTGGTATAATGGGCGCTATGGAGACCAACGTACTAAGATTAGACTCGACAGAATGGTGGCAAATGAGGCGTGGAGGAGAATCTTCCCTCAGGCAAAAGTGCAGCATGTGTCATTGTCCATCTCGGATCACTTCCTCTTAGCGTTGTCCATTAAACGAAGACAGCCCCAGAAACCAGCAAAGAAGCGTTTCTTTTTTGAAGAGATGTGGATTAGGGAGGAAGGTTGTAGAGAGATTGTGGAGTCGGCATGGGAACCATTGCGGGTTGATCCTGAGTATAAGGTCACTGATAGAATTAAGAGCTGCCAAAACGAACTTCAGAAGTGGAACTGGAAAGTGTTTGGGAACGTGCATCAAGTATTGAGACAAAAAAAAGAAAAACTCTAACATTTAGAAGCTCAGAACTGCCTAAATGGGGAAGCAGAAGAGATTCAAAGGGTTAAGAAGGAGATTAATGAAAGCCTGATTAGGGAGGAAATCATGTGGAATTAAAGATCTAGGGCACTATGGATAAAATGGGGTGATCGAAACACTCGTTTTTTCCATGCTACGGCTAACTAAAGGAGGAGGAAAAATAGTATTGTGGGATTGCAGGACTTGAATGGTGTAGGGAACGAAGATAAGGAGGGAGTTGAAGGGATTATCATGGACTACTTTACCTCAATTTACAGGTCAGACTAGCCAACCAGTTTTGAAGATAGCCTAAATGCAATATCTAACCGGGTGTCCACAGACATGAAAGCTAATTGTTGACTTCAGGGCAGAGGAAGTTTGGAGTGCACTTAAGCAAATGCATCCCACTAAATCCCCCGGCCCAGATGATATGTCCCCTATTTTCTTTAAAAACTATTGGGATATTGTAGGTTCGGAAGTAATAAACTGTGTTCTGAATGCTTTAAATTCTAGAATTATGCCTTATGGAATAAATGACACTTATATATGCCTTATCCCAAAAGTGAAGTCCCCTTAGAAAATTACAGAGTTCCGACCCAAAAGGGAAAGGAAGCTTTAATAGCTATAAAGCTTGACATGAGCAAGGCCTACGATAGAGTGGAATGGGTGTATCTAGAGGCTATGATGAGGAAAATGGGGTTCCATGAGAAGTGGATCTCGCTCATTATGATGTGTGTGACCACAATGTCTTACTCTGTATTAATAAATGGAGAGCCAAAGGGGAAGATTATTCCAATAAGGGGCTTTCGCCAAGGGGACCCAATATCTCCGTACCTGTTCTTGTTGTGTGCTGAAGAATTGTCTGCCATGTTGAAGAGGGAAGAAAGAGTGGGTCACATAAAAGGGGTTGCGGTTAGTAGGGGGGGCACCGAGGATATCACATTTACTGTTTGCCGATGACAAATATTGTGTTCTATAGGGCCATTGTTGAAGAATGTGATAGGGTCATGAAGGTCCTAGAAGACTGTGAAAGAGACTTTGGGAAAAAGCTCAATAAAGAGAAAACTTCCCTTTTCTTTAGCAAGAATACCAACAGGGTGGTCCAGGAGCAAATTAAGGAGAAGTTTGGAGCACAAATTGTTCAGCACCATGAAAAGTACCTAGGTTTGCCTCCACTTGTGGGGAAGAACAAAAGAAAGGCTTTTAACCGCATCAAAGACCAAGTAGGAAGGAAAATATTGGAATGGAAGGGTAGACTCCTCTCTCATGCGGGCAAAGAAATACTCATCAAGGCAGTAGCTCAAGCTACGCCTACTTATACGATGAGTTGTTTCAAAATTCTGGATTCTTTGTGTATGGAACTGAATTCTATGATGAGTAGATTCTGGTGGGGGCAAAAGGATAGGGAGAGGAAGATGGCTTGGGTCTCTTGGGAGAAAATGTGCACTCTCAAATCAGATGGTGGGATGGGATTTAGGGATCTTAAAGCGTTCAACCTAGCACTTCTTGCTAAACAAGGGTGGAGAATTAAGCGAAACCCACACTCCTTGGTACACAGAGTATTTAAGGCGAAATACTTCATGGATAGTTCCTTCGAAGAGGCTCAATTGGGGCGAAGACCCTCCTATGCATGGAGAAGCATAGTGGCAGCAAAGCCGGTCATAGACAAGGGCTCTAGATGGTGCATTGGAAATGGAGCAAGTGTTCGCATTTGGAAGGATAGGTGGATACCAAAGCTGGAATCCTTCAAAGCAATCAGCCCACACGCTGACCAACAGGATGAGGAAAGGGTCTCAAACCTCCTGGATGCAGAGAGAAGGTGCTGGGATGTGGTAAAGGTGAGATCCATGTTTCTTCCCCATGAGGCAGAGGCAGTCTTGAGCATCCCAATCAACTTCCGGTTGCCAGAAGACTCCATAATATGGGCATGGACTCCGAATGGAAAATTCAACGTTAAAAGTGCATATAAGGTAGCTCAAAAATGGTTGAAAGAAGGAAAATGCAGGTCTGATGGGGGGAGTAGCTCAAACAACACAGATATGAAGGCAATGTGGAAGCTTACTTGGCATCTGAACTGCCTAAATAAAATAAAACATTTTTTTTGGAGGGCTTGTAAAAACATCCTTCCCACAAAGCTCAAGTTGAAAGAAAAGGGAACTGGGAGAGATGATAGATGTGAGATATGTGAACAAAGTGAATCCTCGGGTCATGCCTTGTGGAGTTGCAAATTAGCTGAAGAAGTATGGAGCAATACAAAGCTTAAGCTGCCTTAGTTTCAGGACCCTCCAAGGGACTTTATCGATATAGGTTGGGCAATCAATGACAAACATCCAAGTATCAATTGGGAGCTGTTTGTAGTGACAGCTTGGAGCCTGTGGAACAATAGGAACAAGGTATGTCATGGTGAACAAAGTAAGAGACACGATGTGATTGTGAGGGAGGTAGCTGCATATTGGAAGGAAGTTCAGGAGGTTAAGCAGATCCATGAAAGACCTTCCATCCCTGCAAAACCTCCTTGGACCCCTCCCAATCGGGGATGGTTTAAAGTTAACACGGATGGAGCTATTTTTGAAGACTTGGGGTGTTGTGGGATTGGGTGGTTATTAGGAATGAGAGGGGTCAACTGATGGGAGCCATGAGTAAGAAACTTGAGCTGCCTTTGGGTGCATTGGAAGCTGAAGCTAAAGCTATGGAGGAGGGAATGCTACTTGCTTGGGACTTGGGGCTGAAAGAGATCATCATGGAATGTGATTCGGAGCTGGTGGTGAAGGCCCTTGGTGATCAAAGTTTGCTACAGAATTCCATCCAGAAAGTAATTGAAGGGATAAAAGAGGGGCTGAAATGCTTTACGACGTGGAGGTAACACACATTTGCAGGAGTGGGAATGCTACTGCTCATATCATGGCTAGGAATGCTAAACTGTTGAACCAGTGTAATATTTGGGTAGAGGATACTCCACCCATAATAGCTGATCAACTTCAACGTGACGTAATCTGTTTGAACGCTTTTTCTTTAAATGAAATCTAGTTACATGTTGTTTATCAAAAAAAAAAAAAAAAAGTAGCAGAGGAATTTATTCTACACCAAGCTAGGATAAGAATAGCTTGACAACAGCAGGAAATTTTAGCATTGCAACCACCAGAGCCAAAACAAAAAACAAAAAAACAAAAAAACAAAACGAAACAAAAAACAAAAATAATTAAAAAAAAATCCGAAAATGAAAAAATAAATACCTGGCACGATATTAAGCTTGACTGGCTTCGTTCCTAATACAACACGCCTTCCTTTGCATGAGTTGCAGATATACTTAGGCTGCGGGAAAAAAAAATTAACTGGTATTAGAGACTTAGAAAAACCATGAACTATTTATCTCTAATATAACAAATCAGTAAAAAAAAAAGAAAAAAAAAAGAGTAAGGATATAAATATATAATATAGTAAACTTTGCACCAACCATCATACATAATCAACACAAATGGAAGTGAAGAAACCACTTAATATCAAAGCCTAATAAAGTCACTGAGATTCATGTATAGTACACGGATTAAACTGCAAAAAGTTTCAAACTGGCATCAACTTCACCTGCAGATGAGCCCCACATAAAAAAAGTAAAAACTATCCCTGAATTTCCCTAGAACCCAAAACTTATAACTGCAATTAGTACGTCCAGTCATCCAGCATGAGAAGGCTAAAAAAGAAAAGCACGAAGAGTCTGGTTTTAGGGATTGCAGCGCCTGTGGTTGAAGATAGAATATGGGAGTTACCGTTAGAATTTGAATTAAGAAACAAAACGCACCGGTTCTCACTAGAATGCATTTATCAGAACGCACCGTATTGCTTATGTCATATGTGTTAGAAATTGAGTATTAAAACGGTGCCGTTCTCTGTAAACTCAGAAACTGTTAGACTTGGCGCGAAAATTTGTTGAGCTTAGCTCCTTGAATCACGGATTAGATCCGTATAATGTGGATTGGTTGTTATATAGTTAAGCTTGGGTTTTGTACTATAAGTACGTTTGTATACCACTGAAATTAATTAAGCAAGAATTACTCAGTTTTACAATCTTTGCTCTCTCTCTCACTCTTCTTCTTCATCCCCATCCTTTTCTTCTTCTCAGTTTCTCTGTTACTGTTGTTTACAATTGGATCCTTGCTTCAATAGTTGTTTGCACAAGACATATATTTCTTCAGTATTTTCCAAAGAGACATTATGAAACATCCACAGAAAAGGGAGAACCAATTAAATTGATGATCTTTTTTTTTAAAGTGCAATTCAATTGATTTTGATCAAGAACAAGGAAACCTACGCTGGAATGCTGACATTGAAGTGCACATATTGATCACCAAATGAGAAAGAGTTCTCCGTCTTGATCCCAGCTCAAAAACAACAAGGTCAGAGGGAAAACATGCCTATCAATGTAGAACGCAAAACACATAAAATAAGTTTTATGCTCAAGATTTTCAGAATCTAATTGAATCAAAGCAAAAACAAAGCACACCAAACTATGGAAAACGAGGAAAATTAGAATCAGAGGAAGAGAAACAGTCTCCTGCATAGGTCCGAAGTTGGACGGATTGTAGGGGAAAATAGTCTTCTAAAAAGTGCTTGCTTATGCAATCTCTAAACTGCATGTGTGCATCTTCTGGTTTTCCTAGCTTCCTTTTTTTCAGACAATTTCGGGTTATCATATGAAAGAATTTCAATGTTTAATATGTAAAATGAGGTGAGCATATTTCCTTTTCTTTTGTAAAAAAATTGAGAATATCACACTTTCTAATTCTTTGTTTTGTATAAATTTAGAAATCATGGTTTGGATAAAGAAAATCCTCCATTCTATGGGAATTTTTAGCTAATCACGAACTACAATTGACGTCGTACTCCAAATCAATAAAATCAACATTTCCGTCCATTTTGGTCCATTTATTCCACTTCTGTCCAATTCAGTCCTTTCGGTCCATTTGGGTCTATACAGTCCACGTCTGTCTAACTCGGTCCTTCCAGTCCACTACAGTCCATTCCGTCCACTTCTGACCATTTGGTCCATTTCAATATACTCGGTCCAATTTGGTCCCTTTGATCCTTTAGGTCTACTTTGTTCCATTCGGTCTATTTAAGAATATTTTTCATTCACATTTGAGGATAATCCATCCATCATCCATGCGATTTAGACCAAAGCTATTTGCATTTGGTAGGGAATACTTTAATTGAATGCAAGTTCATATTAAGTTGGCACTTGTCATTATGGTGAGAGAATGGCAAGTATACAGCTTCATGTTAACTTTTACTCTTGGATATTAATCAATCCTCTCTTCCTTCTTCTTTCTCCCAATCAAACACAACAGAAGCAGCACAAGTTAGAATTACTGTCAAATCAGCAAAATTTTCACTAAAGGTGAACACTGTACTCTCTTCCATCTAAAGAATACCTATCCAATGGTTTTTGGCTTAGGCTGCATGAATTTTCATTCCCTCATCCTAGTGCTAACTAGGCAATAAATTGCGTCTTCAAGGTTGTATATTACTGGATATCATAACTTCAATGGGATTGTATATTACTGGATATCATAAGTTGCATTGAAATTTAAGCATGGAAAAGTAGAAAATTGTGAAGAAAAGGAAGCCTAGTGTCAGTAAGAATGGGATGGAATTTTCTATTAGCGGTATTTCATTATAAAAAAATATAACACTACAAAATAATTGGCCTATGGCCGCGGTTTAAAAACGCGGCTAGAGGTCTTAAAAATGCGGCCATAGCCCCATTTGTCCTATAGCCGCGTTTCTTTAGGCCGCGTTTTTGAAAGCAGCCTAAAACGCGTGACTATAGCCCTCAGAGGCTCTATGGCCGCGTTTTTTGACCGCGGCCTAAGTATAGGTGCTATGGCCGCGCTTAAAACGCGGCTTAAGCACTAGCCCTATGGCCGCGTTTTAAACGCGGCCTAAGGATAACTCTTAGGCCGCGCTTAAAGCGTGGCTGTAGGGCAAGCCATACGGCCGCGTTTTAAACGCGGCTTAAGTACTAGCCCTACGGCCGCGTTTTAAACGCGGCCTAAGGATAACTCTTAGGCCGCGCTTAAAATGCGGCTGTAGGGTAAGCCATACGGCCGCGCTTTAAACGCGGCCTAAGTATAACTCTTAGGTGCGGCCACAAGTCCTCCCCTTAGGCCGCGTTCAGACCGCGGCCTAAGGCCCAGCCCGAAATAGCCAGTAAAATTCTATAGCCGCGTTTTTAAACGAGGCTATAGGATATATATATATTTTTTTCATTTTTTCTAGGCCAGTTGACGCATGCAAATACAAAAACGCAACTATAAGTTTGTCAAACGCTACCAAAAAAACCTGTCACACACACAATTCAAAAATTTTCTCAAACCTGTCACAATTGGAATTATCAATCTCATAGGCATGAAGTTCAATACAACAACAACAAAATAGCTATCATCATCAAGTTCAAGTTCAAGTTCAAGTTCAATACAACAACAACATTGACTATCATCATCATCAAGTTCAAGTTCAATACAACAACAACATTGACTATCATCATCATCAAGTTCAATACAACAACAACAACATTGACTAACATCATCAACAACAACAACATTGACTATCAATCTCATTGACTGTTTCTAACTTCCTATAGCTATCTCGGATGCTTCTAGGGTGCCTTGTCTACATGTGAGGCACTGCAAAAATGTAAAACAAGTAGCATCCACAGTAGCATCTCACCCTTGGCAATTACCACTGTGAACTCAACAAAAGCAATACGAGTTGAATGATGATAGTCTCCTGGGAGCCTCGGCGTTGAACCTATGCAAGGAAATAATGTTCAAGAAGAAAGTGAGTGAAACAAAGAAATAAATAAGAAACAGGTGCATAATGGCCCCTTAATTACATCATAATTACAATAGATATTTCCAAAACTACCTTTTTGTCAATATTTGTACAATAAATAGTTCTTGAGCCCATCTCCCGTTCATCCTCAGACTAACATGCATAATAACACCAGGAAGCCACAAAATAGAAAAGAAATATATAATTAGAACTAGCAATGGTCAGTTTCTAAAACTAGAAATGGTCAGTTTCTCACCCGTGGCAAAAAATGTTGGGTTGACTTGTGAAATTGCTGTTTTCGAAGGCAAAAATCTTACTAGGTAGTATCCTAGCACAGTAACTGACAGCCTCAACAACCACCCTTGGCCAACCAAGATAGAAGACAATCATAACCATAATCCATCATTATATAATCAAAAAATGATACATTTGATCAAAATGAAACACTTACTACCTGGCCGCAACCAAGAAAGCGAGCAAACTTCTATCCTACGTAACACACTGCAAACAAAAACGTGTATCCTACTTGGTTCCTAAGAAAATGTCTACAAGAAAAAAATATTAAATTTCTTACAGCTCTATGTGTTACACTAACACAGCACAACACACTCAAAATTCCACTACCAAATAATTTTTTCCACATTTCAGAAACCAAAACGTATGAAAATAAAAGACACATACTTTTGGTACAACAATAGTCAAAACGTTATTATCACTACTTAAAATCCATTTTCTAAGCATCCACACAGCCTCTAAAAGGACAAAAAAAACAAAAATACATACCCTTCTACTCATGAGTCCGTTGTCATTGCCAAAATTAATCAGTACAACATTGTTAGCATATCCAACCCCACCAGCACCAAAGTATCCACAATAGTAGTATTCTCAAAATTTTGACTAGCATTCTCAGCAACCGCCATGATCATCCACCACACTTTGTATCAAAATCAGTAAATTTTCTGATTTATCTATAATAATTATGTATATAACTGAGCAGAGGACATAACCCACAAAAAAAAAAAAAAAAACCCATCAAAGATACAATTTTTTTATCAAAAACCATCAAAATATATAGCTCATGAAATAAGATCATACCTGGCTTATCTATAACATTTCCATTGAAATAAGACCAAACCCACACCTCAGGATCGTTTACCTCAAGTTTTCTCCTTTAATATATCTTCTCCATATATATTATATTTACATATAAATCTTTGTTTTACTGAGGATGTTTCTACATAGAGAGATGAAATGGGTTTAGTTAACATGATTGCCATAAAACTACCTCAGCAATGTTAACATCATATAAAATTTGAGAATTGAGTAAGTGAGCTTTGTAGAGCCAGTTTAGCAATTGGGTACCAACAAATACACTATAAGCTCATGGGAATTGATTTTGTCACATTTAATTAGTTGGTACATAGGGAGGCAAAACATTTCCTCATAGACATACCTGTCAATACATATGTGGAAGAGTCATCTAACGAAGACATTGTGACGGATCGCTACCATAAATATATTAAACACGTCGTATTAGCAGTACATAATAATGAGGAGCAATTAACACGCAATTTTCAATAAATCAATTACAACATTGAAAGTACCTGAGATACTGAAAGAGTACTTAGAAATGGCTGCAATTGGGCTAAGATGTTTCTCTGAGCGGCAACTATTGCTTCAGTGACTTCCTCCTTATGCCGTTCATGTAATTCGGCGATTTCCTCCTTATGCTTTGCATGCATGTCGGCTATTTGCTCCTGATGCCTCTGCTCTGCCTGGGCAAGTTGGTCCCTCAACGAATTTTCCAAGTCAGTCATCCGCTGGGCCGTTTCACTGGACGATGGTGGAGTCGATGTATAACATGGCAGGTTGGACCCACTTCTTCCTGATGGGGTTGGTCCAAAACCGACCCCTCGTACACGTCCACAACGTTCTTTCCCCATCACTTATGCAAACGCATCAGTTTTTGACCATAAAATTCCTTGGTGATGCTCTCCTTGTAGTGAGCCCCCATTGTTTAAAATTTCCTTCATTTTCGCCTGTTTTCATACAAGAACCAAAATAACATATTACTCGCTACAAACAATTCATACCCAAAATACGAAAGAAATAAGGTATGATAAGGCTTACAATCTTATTTTCCACGTCAGTACTAACAGGACTGAAATGTCTCTTCATAAACCAAACCCTGTTGTTAAAAGAAACCTTTAGACACTAATCTGGTCTTAATTACAAGAAGCAATAGAGCCATCACTATGACGTTTCAATTTGTAGACCCACTTCTAGTCCACAACATTTTTACCAACTGGAGTTGGATCTGAAGTTCAGGTCTGTTGATGTTACAACGCACTAAATTCTTCATAGCCATTTAGGTACTTGCTGGAATCACCCAAATATGGGAGTTGTATAACATTATAGTGTATTGAAACTTTAAAACATTGTTTAGGTTTGAAAATATACGGCTCTGGGAGTGGGTTTGCATAGGATGGACAATATTGGTAGCAAAAGGGTTAGGAAAATTTGATGCAGTGACGGTGAGGGTAGGACAGGTGGGGGCAAGAGCACTAGAGGGTTGAGAGGGCATTGAATGATGTGACAAAATACGAGGGTAATTTTTATCTTTTGTTAACGTTTTTTTTTTATATGTAATTTTCATAGTTTTAGAAGATAGGATTATATATTCTTGATTTTAGGTGTTTTTAAGGGGTTGTTAGTCAAAATAGAGTCCTATTATGGTATTGTATTAATTATAATATGTTTAGGAATATTTTTACTTAAGAAATTAGTTTAGGCATGCAATATGCAAAACAAAAATTTAGAGTTCAGAATATCAATAATATTTTTAAAGAGGTTTTTCTCTTTTTTATAGTGTATTTCAGAGTTCTATCTTGTGGCTTTAAGAAACCTCTCAATCTCATTTATCAATTAGTTTATCACAACAAACACATAAGACCAGCCAAACACTAAATACTACATGCTTCCTATAATGCAATGCAAATAAAATGAAGCAAAGACAGAAAATGTCCAATACAATGAACAGGTTTAAATCCACACAACTGAACCAAAATACCAGAATACCAGTGTAAAAATACAAAGACATACTAGTTACAATCTACACGAACCATAGTTAGTAAAACATTGTAATTTAAAATTATAATTAAGCATTTAAGAAGGAAATACTTGCAGACCTTGTATGTAGTCCTCCTATTCAGCTCAAAAATACCTCGGATTACCGAAGTAGGGGTGAGATTCAAAACCCTAGAAATCGAAGCATAAAGAAGAGAAGTTAAAAGTTGCAACCCTAAGACCCAGATCGTGAAATTGAAAATTGCATACAATAGAAATTTGAAGGAAAGAGAGAAAAAGAGGGGAAACTTGCCTGAGTCGACTGGGTGCTTGACAAGTCGCCGGAGTTTTTTGAAGATCGATCTCAGAAAGTGGGACGGCGATGGTGCGTGGGTCGGCGATGGTGCGTGAGATGTAGTGGCGGGAGTGAGATTTAGTGGGTCGGCGATGGCGAGTGAGGTTGAGGATGAACGGAATCGGTGAAGGATGAGAGCAGAGAGGTGAGTGATTTCGAAATAGGGTTTTTGAGTCGGAGTGATTTCGAAATAGGGCTGAGTGATTTCGAAGGATGAGGGCTAAGTGATTTTTGTTTTTGGTATTTATACAAATCCTAGAGCCGCGGTTTTAAAATGCGGCTATAGGGTTGGGCCTGAAGCCCCGTTTAGAAAATGCGGCCTGATCCTTACCTGAAGCCGCGGTTTAAACACGTGGCTTTACACCACAGTTTGGGCCGCGGTTTTAAAACGGGGCCATAGCTGGTCGCGTTTAAAATGCAGCCCAAGCCCAAGAAACTGAGGCTGCAGAATCAGTGTATGGCCTCGTTTCTAAAACGGGGCTTCAGGTCCAGTCTTTAAGCCCCGTTTTAAAAAACAGGGCTGTAGCACATCTATGGCTGCGTTTTTTAAAACGCGGCCCAAGAAAACGCGACCCAAAGCCCCCGCGTTTTGTAGTGTAAGTTCAACAAGCGACTTTTTTCAACTCCTCTCTGACGTAGTATCCATTCATATTATTAGCAAAAGTGATCACATTCATAGCAACAGTAAGAAATTAAGTATATTCCCTTTCAGCATAAATCATGAGATCCTAGAGAGATGCCTTTTGGGAGGAAACTAAAGCCAAATTTGCTAGCCATTTTAAATGTTGAAAATCCAGGTTACCTTTACTTTTGAGGGAGATGCACAATGTGATTGACCCATGCATGAAAAAAATTATGTAATGAGAAATTGAGAATGTGTTATGGTGTGTTCCTCTTACAGAATGTGGGTCTTATTGGTGGGATTATCAAATATGAGAGGGGCGCCTCTTGAAACTGTCTTACAAGATAATTTCTTCATATTTTACTCTTTCAATGAAATTTATTATAATTATTTAATAACATTTTGAAAAATTAAAAAATAAAAAATAAAAAATAATACTTCTCATGGTGGTGAGTGGAAAGATATGATGGCGCGAAGTCTTCAACTACCATGGTCTAGGCTATCTCTCAAATATTGAAATGTTTATAATATTAGTGATATAGATTAGTATTTACTGTGAAACACTTTCCAAGAAGGTATTGGATATGAGTAAAACCATTTATTTTTCTTTTCTTCTTAAAGCTAAAGAAACGAAATCTGACTTTTGCTACCTGATACAAACAGACCCGTAATTATAAAATAAAGCCTGCAAACGACATTCAGGGGTTTATACTACGAAAAGATAACAAAACGGCATGGTTATAGAAAAGGGAAGAATGCTCTTAAGAACAGTGTTAGGAATTTCAAACACAAGGAGGCTGCAACAACAATGACTAAGAACAAGGAAACCTATGATGCTAGACGAAGGCAAAGTAATGTTATATCTCACGACAAACGTGGTCATTTTTGTCTCATAATTAAATTCCTCCCTCATCAAGTTATGTATGAACCTATTCAATGGTAGTGTTAGCCGATACATGTGTACAAAAAACTACAATTTGGACGGGTTTTTAAACATTCTTATATCATCCAAGTTACTAGCTTTTTTTTTTTTCCTTTTTGAACCAAGAAAAAACGAAGAATAATAAACAATAAAACAAATTGATAAATTACTTTTACTACCTGATACAAACTGGCCTGTAATTATAAAATAAAGCTTGCAAACGACATTCAGGGGTTTATACCGAAAAGATAACAAAACGGCATGGTTATAGAAAAGGGAAGAATGCTCTTAAGAATAAGAATTTCAAACACAAGGAGGCTGCAACAACAATGACTAAGAACAAGGAAACCTACGATCGATGCTAACATTGAAGTGAGAAAAAACCAAATGAGTGCGAGTTACACGTCTTGATCAATTAGAGGGAAAATTTTGAGAAAAAACCAAACGTGGCTAAAATGTAAACAGATCAATTAACGTGCTAGACAAAGGCAAAGTAATATTAGATCTCACACCAAACGTGGTCGTTTTTGTCTCATAATTAAATTCCTCCCTCATCAATGTGCGAACCTATTCAATGGTAGTGTTAGCCGATACATGTGTACAAAAAACTACAATTTGGATAGGTTTTTAAACATTCTTATATCATCCAAGTTACCAGCCTCTTTTTTTTTTTTTTTTGGACCTAGAAAATACAAAGAATAATAAACAATAAAACAAATTTATAAATTTCTTGTTCATCATTTCTAAAATAAAAAACATGTGATACTATAAAATGATGGACTGACTTTAATTGGGGGAGCAACTTTAGCAATCCCGGCTCTATACTATAAGCAAATGAAGTGGTCGCCTAGGGTCCAAGTAAATAAAAGGCCCTCAAATTTCAACCAATAGGATTACTTTTTTTATTGTAATAGTATTACTTAAACCCAAATATTAGCAAATAAATAACATAATAATTTTATATCAAACGAAAAACAAGAAAAAAAAAGGAGAGAAAGAAATACTACGTCTAAAATATTTTTCACAATATTTTTATAACAAATCTTGAGTAGCATATTGTAACAAGCTTTTTGATAGCAAAAAAAAAAAAAAAGTTCAGTGATGGATTAAAATTAAAATTTAGAACTAGTAATAACTTAATACCTAGAATTTGATGTAGCACTTCTTAAAAAAAAAAAAAAAAAGCGCAATACACTAAAAATTTCACAAAATTTTCATAACAATTCAATTGGCTAAGTTTTACTAGTTTTCATCTAGGTCTGCCATTGACATTACTCCTTTACTTACCACTATCGATCCATATTTAGTGCCAAAATTTCTTTTAATTAAAATTTCAATTGCTTTGGAATTTGTATTTTTTGGGTTATTTATATGTGGGTGAAAAAAAAAAAATTAAGACAGCCTGATAACTTACTGGCCCGTAATTTTATTCCAGGGGGAAACCCAACGGGCTACGTGAATTGAATGAGCATACCAAGAAGAGCAAGCGGAATATGATGAGAGCATCATTTGAGTCAGAGAACATTTAAAATCTTGCATGCATCCAGAATATCCAAGTTGTTATTGTAAATATTTTTTATTATTCTTTACTACTAGAATTGATGTATGCATGTTAATTGTAAAGTCAGTCTATCATTTTATAGTATCACATCTTTTTTATTTTAGAAATGATGTACAAGAATTTATCATTTGACCTGGTTTCCTATCTGGGGGTGTAATATGACCACAAAGACCCCATTTTTTCATTCTCAAAAAAAAAAAAAAAGAAATTTCTCATTTGGGTTTATCGTTTATTATTCTTCGTGTTTCTTGGTTCAAAAAAAAAAAAAAAAGAAAAAAGAAAAAAAGAGCCGGTAACTTGGATGATATAAGAATGTTTAGTAGGACGTGGTGAACCTCAATCAACACTTGTAACTTGGATGATATAAGAAGAGGTTCGCACAAAACTTGATAAGAGAGGAATTTGATTATGAGACCAAAACGGCCACGTTTGGTGTGAGATATATCTAATATTACTTTTCCTTTGCCTAGCACGTTAATTGATCTGTTTACATTTTAGCCACTTTGTTGCTGTGTCAATTTGGTTTTTTCTCTAAATTTCCCTCTAAATTTTGTGGTTTTTGTGCAGGGATCAAGACGTGTAACTCGTACTTTTTGGTGATCAATATGTGCACTTCAATGTTAGCATCGTAGGTTTCCCTGTTCTTAGCCACTTTGTTGCTGTGTCAATTTGCTTGTTTTGGTGCTAAACAACATTTATAGAATTCAAAAATTGTTCACACCACAAATGCTAGGGAAGCAAACTCCCACCAACTCCACACCTACTGCTACGGAAAAAAAGGCAGGGGTCACATAATAGGACACAGTATCCTGTCTTTGCTTCGTGGCCTCTTGCTAATGCATTTGCCACCTGATAGAACCGGGATTTCAATTCACGTAGCCAATTGGGTTTCTCCAATGAATAAAACTACGGCCATTCTAGTCTATTTCAGTAAATTCTAGTCCAAATTGGAGTTCGGGCCTGTAGTAAGTTATCAGGCTGTATCTTTTTTTTTTCACTTACAAATAACCCACAAAATACAAATCCTAAAGCAATTGAAATTTTAATTACATGAAAATAGTGGTAAGTAAAAGAGTAATGTTAGTGGTCGACCTAGATGAGAACAAGTAAAACTTTGCCAACTAAACTGTTATGAAAAATGTTGAGAAATTTTTTTTTTTTTTTTTGGTTGAGAAGTGCTACATTAAATCTTAGGTATTAAGTTGTTACTAGTTCTAAATTCAGATTTCAACCAACCACTAAAATTATTTTTTTACTATGATCAATAACAGCTTGTAACAACATGCTACTTAAGTTTCGTTGTAAAAATGTTATTAAAAATATTATGGATATTATATTTCTTTCTCACTTTTTTGTTCTTGTTTTTCGTTTGATAAAAATATTATTTTATTTATTGGCTAATATTTGGTTTTAATTAATACTATTACAATAATAAAAATAATCATATTAGTTAAAATTTGGGGCCTTTTATATACTTGGGTCTCTAGACGACCGCCATAATTACTTATATAGTTCTAAATTGCTCTTTCTAACTTCAAGTACTGGCTCCATACTGTGAACATTAGCAACAAAAGAAAAGCTCCAAATGTAGATAATGTTTACACTAGGCTTGGCAAAAATTATGATAAAGTGGATGATGAATTTTTTTTTTTTTTTTTGAGAAAAATGAATGATGAAATTGTTGTGCATTTAATGGAAGCGAAGCCTACACTATAGTGTACTCTATGCATTTAATGAAAGTGAAGCTGGACCGCTTATCAGGTGGCAAATGCGCTAGCAAGAGGCCACAGTGCGAAGACAAAATACTGTGTATAGCCAAAGTCTTTTGTTTTGTCTTCATGTATATATACTTTTTAGTTAAATGATTTATTATATAATTAAGTGATTTATTTAAATAATTTTATGAATTATATTTTTAATAAAATTTTTATATACGGTCTTATGAAGGGTCACAAAATGAGTTGGAATTCCAACTAGATTTGGAGGAAATATTTATGGGTTAAAAATATACAAAACTTTGCCCTAACCGGCCCCTAAACATGCTTCCTTAAATTTCTAAGCCTTTCCCCACCAAAAAAAAAAAAAATTTTTAATTAAAAAAAATTAATTTTTTAGTTTATATTAATAAAATAGAAATATATTCTCATGGTAGTTGGTGGAAAAGTCACTTCTCAAGGATTTTAGAAGAAAGCACATGAAAGTTTATAGCTATTTTTTTTTTTATATATATAATTTTTACGTATATTTTCATATGTTGAATGTGAACATTTTTTAAGATATAGACATTTTTGCAGCAATTAGGAATATTGTGTAAAATAGTAAAAGGAAAATGTGAAGCTTTAACCAACACACTATGCATTATTAGAGCAATTCTTCCACAAACACACGCACAACCAAAAAAGAAGAAGAAGAAGAAGAAAACAAGCAATTGTTTTACTGTGATGTTAGATGTGGACCAGTTTTATAACAGTATATATAAGTAGGATCGATGCTGGCAGTGGCGGAGCCACTTGATGACCAAGGGGGCCTAGGCCCCCAAACTTTAAAAAAAAAAAAAAAAGATTTTTTCTTAAAATATCTTAAATAATTTGATAATTTTTAAATAATCTTCGTTTTGTCCGCCCATACATGATAATATACATACATATTTAAGAAAGTCTAAAAATAAACATAATTTTCATTTAAATAAAATACAATCTATATATATATATATATATATATATATCAACAAATTACAATAATTAAACATTCATTATCTTTAAAATTAACACATAGGTATTTTAACAATTATCTCAATAAATAAAAGGGAAAAAATTGAGTTATGAAGTATTGTATATTACTATTTTAAATTTCATGCCCAAAAAAAAATTATATATGGCCCCCTCAAAGATAGATTTCTGGCTCTGCCACTAGATGTTGGTGGTGTATTTCAATAGAAAACCTATTTTGCTTAATTGGAAGCATAAATGAGAGTTGGATAAAAACTTTGTCAGTCTTTTGTAGGGTTGTAAAACTTGGTATTAAACTATTTTTTTTTTTTTTTTTTTTCGTAAACAAGTCAAGCTTGTTCATTCTTTTGACACTTGTTTTGTAATCAAGTTGAGCTCCAGAAAATTGTTTTCTTTCTTAACAAATTCATGAACACAGAACCTTAGAAAAAACAATCCAAACGTAAACATGATTCTACATTCCCAAAAAATAGGAGTAAACAAAAGCTTAGCTAAGCGAAGAGGCAACTCATAGCTGTCAACAATTGAAGGAAATTTTTAGCTTGAAGCACATTTCGGCATATAGGTTAATTTGTCAAAACACAAAGTTGACAAAAGTCATCGTGGTTGGTAGAAACTGGAACGACACGAAGTCTTCGACTATTGTAGTCTAGCTAGGCCTTTAATAATGCAAGTATTATCCAAGAAAGCACAATATAAGGTGCAGGGAAAGCACCATTGACCTCAAGTCCTTGGCGTCCTAGTTAAGTTTAGCTGTTTAGGTCTTCCTAAATAATGCAAAATTCGTATATTACTAGTGATGGATGCAACTTCTTTTCCTGTTGAATGAAGACTATCTTACAAAACAACAAACAATAGGGTAATCAAGTAAGAGATGGAGAGGAAAAGGCAGAATGATTAGACTAGTCCTTGAAATACTGACAATCTAAGATAATTTTTAGTCAAAAAAAAAAGTTGACAAAAGTCATCGTGGTTGGTAGAAAATGGAAAGATATGAAGTCTTCGACCATTGTTAGTCTAGCTAGGTCTTCTACAATAATGCAAGGATTATCCAAGAAAGCACAATATAAGGTGCAGGGAAAGCACCATTGACCCCAAGTCCTTGGCGTCTTTCTTAAGTTCAGCTGTTTAGGTCTTCCGAAATAACGCAAAAGTCGTATATTACTAGTGTTGAAGGAAGACTATCTTACCAAAAAAACAAACAAGAGGGTAATTAATTAAGATATAGCAAGGAAAAGGAGAATGATTAGAGTCGTTGAAATACTGACATAGCCTAGCATTTTGATGATTGCATATTCACGTGTTTCTTCTTCTTGGATTTTTATTCCGAAGTTGAATTTTTTTAATTGATCTTTATGTCTGAAAATTTCGAATTTTTCTTCGTGTAATTCTAGTGGACGAAGATTGTGTTTCACATTTTTAGTTTAATTGCTGTTGGTAATTTGATATGTGATTCGTGCAAAGATAGAGAGAGAATTCACCTTCCCCAAGTAAAGCTCAAACAATTATGTTCAAGTGTGTACCTCTATATTGTACCTCTATTATGACGCATATATACTCCCTCAAATGTACAATCCCCTGGCGATGAACAAATTGAATGACATGCCCAAACTATTCAATCTCTTGCTCATTTGTTGTGTTTTTAGCTTTACTTTATCTAAGGATTTAATTGTTATTTTCCATACATAAGATTTCGATCTTTATATCATAAGTTGTCTATAATTGCTTACTATTTTATTTTTAAAAATTCTCAATTGCAATAAATGATCCAAAATTATGATATTATTGTTTGTCCAAGTGTCACATAATTAGTTAAGATCAAATACCATACTTTTGTTCAAGTCAATAGCTTTTTTTTCCTCTTACGTTATTTTTAGAAATCTATTTTAATGAATTTTTCCTTTCTTTTTTGTTGACATTTATGAGATTGACACTTTTTATGTTACCGACTTTTTATGAGTTCCAGTTAGCTCAATTGATAAACTTTCTTATCGTCGAATAAGAGATTTAAAGTTTGATTAAAAAAAAATGTTACTAGTTTTTTGTTTTTTGTTTTTTTTTTTTCTTGAAGGCTTTAATGTTTCTAATTTTTCTTTTTTTAAAAAAAAAAAAGAAAAAGAAAAGAAAAGAAAAAAAAAGATGCTATGTTCAGTAAACACATAAACACATGTCAACATGTGACATGTTCAAGAATTCACAATATGTTCAAAACCAGAAGATAGGCACATCCAATCCTATCCGTTTTAGGAGATTGTAGAAACAAGCACTTCTTTTGTTAGACACTGGTAAGCCCCGCAGAAACCAATTGAATAAGATTTACCTTTGTAAAAGCTTCACTATATATTTATCCATATGGCCAATTTGAGCTGTTTCTTGCACTAGTTATCTTGAACTTGATCTGAACTTCATAGACTCATTACATACTCAATTTGCCAGTTACAAAGTCATGGAATTTGCCAACACTAACACATTGATCTTAACAAAATTTAATGTTATTTTGTTATTTGAATGTTCAATTTAGTGTGTAAAACACCTTGAACGTTTAGACTTCCAAATTACAAATTACCAATTCAAGCTTATTATCAAACAATGTATGTGCGGAATATGAAAGTAAGCTAAAACAGAATTGATAAAACATTCTAAACCAAATAAAACCACAACCATAGCAGAAATTAAATGGCAAAGATTAGGGGAAGAGAGATGCAAACACAAAGACAACACAGTGATGTGTTATCGAAGAGGAAACCGAAGTCCTCGTCGTAAAACCTCTCCGCTGCCCTCCAAGCGGTCAATAAGCCACTAGAGAATGAAGTTGTAATACATGAATAGCAGAAGACCCTCCAACCCTAATCTACTCAGTGTACCTAAGCCCTCTAAGTGCTCCAACAAGGTTACGCCAAACCTTTGTCTTCTTTAGCTTACTAGATTCCGTTATAGCCCGTAGCATCAACCAATATCAATTGGTCCCTTCCTAACTACTTCCTAAGCACCAAATAACCTTCTCACAAATATGGGTATGGTGAGATAATGATTTGGCTAATGTACCTCTCAACGATGATGTAACAATGGAGAGGGTGAGAGTAGAGGAATTTGGAGAATCAAGGATGAAGATTGTGGATGAGTCAATCTTGTTTTTCTCTAGGGTTTCTCTCTCAAAATTCTCTTTGGAAGCTCTCTACAATACGTGGGTATAAGGGGTATCTATACTGGTGTGTGTTTATAATGCGAAAGGTCAGGTTTGTTACAAACAGAGCTATCTGGTGACTTGGCCTTGCGACTTGACTGAGTCGCGAGTTTGAGTCGCGAGCTAACTGCCTGGCCAGACTGGAAGTTTTGTCCTATAGTGCTCCAGCTAGCGTGACTCTTCAGTTCCTCTGCATGCTTCACACGTGTGCCTCCTTTGACGACTTGCAAGCTGCGAACCAGTCGCGAGATCCATTCACGAGGCCCTGCTTGAGTGCACACTTTTGATTTTTTCTTCACACTCTCTCGCACACTACCCTTACATGATTCCCACCTAAATATAGGGTTTCTAAATGCTGAATTACAAGAAAATTGGCACGGAATAAAGCCAACAAAATGGTTGATTAAATTCAACTTTACAATCTCCCCCTTTGGTTATTCTGTAACAAAACTCTAAAACTAACTCTAGATTTAACATGTGAGTTGGGAACAGTTGAACAAAACTATTCCCAACTCTAGAATCTGTATAGCTCTTGAACCATAAGAACATATCTCCTGAAAAACAACAACATAATATGATCATTGTATGTAGAAAACTTGTAATGCATATGGAGCAAGCACAATGCGATCAAGCAATATAGATTAAAGTAATAAAGCATGGCTTGACTAAAAACAATCACTATAAATAGTGACCACAATGAACATTCACATATGGAATAAACATCCGGACATGCAAGCTAATAAGCTCAATGCAAAGTATCATTTGCATGTCCAACACTCAACCAATACAACAACACAAGGTAATTGTATTAAGGATATAAAATCCAATAAGGGCACAAAAGTGATGTACTTAAAGAAAATGCATAATATTTAACAACAAGTACTAAGCTACAAAGTAATGGTACAAAGATAAACACGTCCCCTTTCAAGGATATACACTTCTCTTCTTGTGATGCACTTGGAACATATATACCTGTAACCTGAAACACTTGCACAAAATACATTAAACCCTCAAGGTAAAGCAAGTAATAAAAGGACAAGTATAATGTAACAAGTAAATTGCGATCAAGTAACCATGATGTGAAGTATATAAAAAACTTGATCAAACACCAAAACAGTCATAAACAAAAACAAACAAAACAAAGTTTTCTTATTAACTCAATGTCTTCTCCCCCTTGGTATATGCATCTCCCCTATGGAATATCTCCCCCCTACAAATGTGCACGAGAAATAGAATTTCCTCCCCTAAGAATGTGCACAAGAGTCATATAGTCATATACTTTCCCCCTTTTTGACACGAATAGACAAAGGGTCAAGGAGAAATGAGGCAAGAGATGAAAGTATGAACAAGGAGAATGATGCATGAGGGGTGCAAGATGAATGAGAAATGAAGCTCAAACACAAGACAAAACAAAACGCTACAAAGCATAAGATAAACATGACATGCCAGGATGAAGAAACAAGGTATAGACCAATGCATGACAAGGGTAGCAAAGGTGTGTGTAAGAGGTGACTATGTGCAATGCATGACCAAACCATGGAAAATACACATGTGGGGTAAGGTGTGTTAAATACACAAGCAATGATTCAAACATGTTCCTAATGAGGAAACATGAGAAACCTCAAAGTTTGGTACTCATCGGAGTCCAAACAAGTGAGAAAATGCCTAAGAGGCATTTTATCAAACACATAGCATGCACACTATGAACAACAATGTGAAACAATGCATGAACATCATGAAATCCACCCTTAATACATGTTCTTTTTGCCACAAGGGGCCAACATCCAAAGCAAATCATCAAAAGAAACCAATCCCATACAAAAGTTTGACAAAAAATTAAGTTTCCCCAACCTCTATGATGAAAATCCCAACCAAGAGCACAAAACTTTCCAAAACATAATCTAAGGATCCAAATAATGAAAAGAGTTTAAAATTACCTTAAAAATGTTAATGGAATGAAAAACCATTCAAATTGGTTGGGTTTTGATGTAAAAATATTGAAAGAGGGGTTTAAGAGAGGATGTGAGAGGTTTAAAATAGGTTTCCCACGAAAAGCCTTTTAAAAAGCTATTTCTGGGCATTTCGCGATTGGTGAGTCACGAGCTGAGTCGCGAAAATTTTCGTGACTCGCAAGTGAGTCGTGAAAAACTTTGACACCTGTTTTTCAATACAGAACATGTTTAAACAAAGAAAAACAAAGTAAGCACTAAACATGAACACAAAGAGTGATAAAAATCACTTCCAAATACATATAAAATGATCAAAAATCTTTTTGGATTGATCCATATATAGTTGAGCACACACACATCACATTTAAGCAAGTACAATCGACCAAATGAATAAGACATTCATTGAACATTAGGCATGTGTGTTGTGTGTGTGTATCAAATGTGGAATAGTCTTTAGTTTAGAGTGAAGTTTTAATGATCAATTTAATCAAGTCATACACAACTAGTACTAAGTCAAGTGGTCTATCTCAATTATAGAAATGAACATATATGAGCTCCCACAAGAAAATGATTACATATCTTTGAAGCTTTTTGAAATTTCAAATAGCGTTGAAAACACTATGAACGTTTAGACCCCCAAACAACAAAATACCAATTCAAGCTTTATATCAAACAATGTATGTGCGGAAAATGATAACAAGCTTATATCAGAATTGATAAACAATCTAAACCAATTAAAATCACATCCACAACAGAAATTAAATGGTAAAGATTAAGGGAAGAGAGATGCAAACACAAGGACAACACAATGATGTGTTATCAAAGAGGAAATCGAAGCCCTCGGCGTAAAACCTCACCGCCGCCCTCCAAGCGGTCAATAATCCACTAGAAAATGAAGTTGGGATACATGAACAGTAATAGACCCCCCAAAACTAATCTACCCAGGTACCTAAGCCCTCCAAGCTTCTTGCTCCAACGAGGTTATGCCGAACCTTTGTCTTTTCTAGCTTGTAAATTCCGCTATAAACCATATCATTAATTAATAACCATTGGTCCCTTCCAAACTGCTTCCCTTAGCACCAAAAGACCTTCTCACTGACGTGGGTATGGTGAGAAAAGAATTTGGTTAAGAACCTCTCAAGGATGTATCAATGGAGAGGGTGAGAGTAGAGGAATTTGAAGAGTCTCTAAGTGAAGATTGTGGATGAATCAATCTTGTTTTTCTCTAGGGTTTCTCTCTCAAAATTCTCTCTGGAAGCTCTCTACATTTCGTGGGTATAAGGGGTATTTATACTAGGGTGAGATAGGAATGCGAAGAGTCAGGTTTTTCAAAACAGAGCTAGTTGGCGACTTGGCCTCGCGACTTGGCTGAGTCGCGAGCTCAAGCCGCGAGATAACAAAACAGCCAGGCTGAACTTTTTATCCTGTAGTGCTCCAGCTGGCACGACTGTTCATCTTCTCACACGCTTCACTCGTGTGCTGCATTTGGCGGCTTGCCAGTCGCGAGTCACCCGCGAGTCCTAGCCGCGAAGCCCTGCATCCTTGCACAATCTTGAGCATTTCTTCACACTCTCTCACTCACTACCCTACATGAATCCCACCTAAATACAGGATTTCTAAGTGCTGAAATACAAGCAAATTGGCACGGAATAAAACCAACAAGATGGTTGATAAAATTCAATCTTACACTTTTCATTTGGCTTCTTTACAGTTCATAACATTTGATCATTTTGAATCAATACATTTCATTTTGAGATCGATGTTTGAAATTTTTGATATTTCAATTTGATGAACAAGCCTTTGGCTTTTGGGCATCATACAATTTCAATACAAGTCGCTTTTTCTTTTTCCTAGTTAAATACTAATATGTGCGACAGTTTTTGTAACTCATTATCTCTTTTCATTTTGAGATTTACATTTGTTGAGCTCTTTAAGAAGAAAAAAAAAAGTGTGGGAAGATATATAGGCACAAGTCTATGCAAGTATCAAAACCATCAAGACTATTGACCAATCATTCATGACAAGTTTGAAGATAGATTTACAATAATCACACATAGATTTCAAGATTTTTTCTCATAAAAATAGATGTGCATGCATAACAAGCTAAGCTCGTAAATGCACTACGTCATTAGTATGAAGGCACTATGCCAAACTCACATGTGAAATGTGCTCAAACATATACGATCAAATTTTTTGTATTTTTCACTTTTTATGTGGTTTTGGATTTTTTACTCACACAAAACTAAAATATAAAAGTAAGATCAAAACAAAACAATGCATAAAAAAATGCAAGATGCACAAAATGCATGAAGATATGACATTTAATGCAAGAAGGGTCCTACAAAGATCGAAATAATTAGATCAAGGACCAAAAGAGCAAAAACTCAACTATAGGAACCCTTCCTCATCCAAATGGAACGATTGTTTGGAATGAGTGTCTCATGAGAAGTGAGACGACGGTTGGAAGAATGAGAACCAGAGATGCACATAGTTAAGGAGTTAAGAGCATTAAACATTTTCTTTAACAACATGCTATCTTCACTCAAAACTGATTTACCTTTTTTAGCATACCTTCCAAGAAGCTCAAGTTTCTCTTTTCTTTTGATTCTTTTAAGAGCATGAAACTTAGAGCAATGAGATCTTAGATGACCAAAAGCACCACAATAGTGACAAACAATGTGTTTAGGTCCATTAGGCTTTTTGGGAAGGGATCTAGTAACATGGTTTTGTTCTCTCTTCAACTTAAAACATTGAGGTCTTATATGACCAATCACACCACAATGGTGACAATTTGGAACAAACTTAGATCCATTCAAAACCTTAGGTTGAGACCTAAACGGAGGCTTTGACTTAAGAGCCTTTCTCTCCACCTTTTGATTTCTTTTGTGTGGAGGAACGTACACCGATTTGTCCTTTGAGATAGAACAATAGGCACAAAATCGGGTACCGCAACATGATTGCAACAAATATTATTATCCTTTTTAGCAATAGGTTCAGCAATCAAACACTTGGCATGCATTTTCATAGATTCATTCTCACATTTTAGCTTATCAACAAGCTTGTTAGACAAAACAAGTTTAACATCCAAGTCCATATTCAAACATTCAAAATCTTTCAGCTTTTCAAGAGAATTTTCAGCAAGTTTCTTATATTTCTCAACCAATTTGTTGGATTCATTGAGCTTAGCAATCAAATCACCATTTTTACAAAATAACTTGCTCAAATTCTTTTGAAATTTTTAGCATTTTTCTTAAAAGAGTTTGATGTTAGGAATATCAACAACATCCAAAAATTCATGGAACATAGTATCACAATCATGAGGATTATCACTCATAGAGGCATTTTCACAAACACGTGTCATGTTACATTCTTCAACATCCAAAACATGCATAGAAGCATACAAAGCACTATCCATGACAAATAACACAAGGGGTCAAGGATCACACATAGGTATTTAAACCAAAACAAGTGTTCCCGCTCTGATACCAATTGAATGTTCAATTTAGTGTGTAAAACACCTTGAACGTTTAGACCCCCAAATTACAAATTACCAATTCAAGCTTATTATCAAACAATGTATGTGCAGAATATGAAAGTAAGCTAAAACAGAATTGATAAAACAATCTAAACCAAATAAAACCACAATAACAGCAGAAATTAAATGGCAAAGATTAAGGGAAGAGAGATGCAAACACAAAGGCAACACAGTGATGTGTTATCGAAGAGGAAACCAAAGTCCTCAGCGTAAAACCTCTCCGCCACCCTCCAAATGGTCAATAATCCACTAGGGAATGAAGTTGGGATACATGAACAGCAGAAGACCCTCCAAGCCTAATCTACCTAGTGTACCTAAGCCCTTCAAGTTTCTTACTCCAACGAGGTTACGCCGAACATTTTTCTTTTCTAGCTTACCGAATTCTACTATAGCCCATAGCATCAACCAATATTAATTGGTCCCTTCCTAACTGCTTCCCAAGCACCAAATAACCTTCTCACAGATATGGGTATGGTGAGATAAGAATTTGGCTAATGTACCTCTCAAGGATGTAACAATAGAGAGGGTGAGAGTAGATGAATTTGGAGAATCAAGGATGAAGATTGTGGATGAGTCAATCTTGTTTTTCTCTAGGGTTTTTCTCTCAAACTTCTCTCTTGAAGCTTTCTACAATACATGGTAAGGGGTATTTATACTGGTGTGTGTTTAGAATACGAAAGGACAGGTTTGTTACAAACAAAGCTGTTTGGCTACTTGGCCTTGCAACTTGACTGAGTTGCAAGTCTGAGTCACGAGCTAACTGCCTGGCCAGACTGGAAGTTTTGTCATGTAGTGCTCCAGCTGGCATGACTCTTCAGCTCCTCTGCATGCTTTACACGTGTGCCTTCTTTGGCGACTTGCAAGCCGCGAACCAGTCACGAGATCCAGTTGCAAGGCCCTGCTTGAGTGCACACTTTTGAGTTTTTCTTCACACATTCTCACACACTACCCTTACATGATTCCCACCTAAATACAGGGTTTCTAAATGCTGAATTACAAGCAAATTGGCATGGAATAAATTCAACCTTACATTATTTGATTTTTTCTATTCTAATGGTTCTTTAATATCATCATGTATAGGTGCCATTTGAGCTTGAGCTCATTGGCTTTTTCTTGATCTCTTTGCAACTTCAAAATATACCCATCTAATGACTTTTACCCATCAAATAATGTAAAGCTTGTAGAATCAATGGTATAGGCTAATCATAACTATCACTACAAAAAAAACTGGACCTATAGTGGCGTTTTCTATAAACGCTGCTATAGGCATATTTATAGTTGCGTTTGGAGTATCCTATAGTGGCGTTTTAAAAAATGGGTCTATAGCAACGTTTCCAACGGCCTATAGTGGCTAGTCTTACAAGGCCCTATAGTGGTGTTTGACAAACGCAACTATAGGCATTTATTTTTATTTTATTTTTTCCCGGTTGGGTAGGGCCTATAGTGGCGTTTGCCAAACGCCACTATAGGCATTTGTAAGAGCATGACCTATGGTGGTGTTTGCAAAACGCCACCACAGCCCAAAAAAAAAATTTTTTTGAATAAGTTTCAAAGAAAATTATGGAATATGCCTAGAATATTCTATGGCATATTCCAAAATATTTGAATATGATATAAATAAATTTATTTATTTACTTAAACGTATATATTATTATATATTTATATTTAAATGAGAGATGTTATATCCACAATATTTTCATAATATTTTTACAACAAATCATAGGTGGTTAGTTGTTATTGGTTCAAATTTGAACCTAACACTAAGATTACTTTTTTCCCTTAACAATAACAACCAGTAGTAACTTGCCACTTAAAATTTGTTGTAAAAATATTGTTGACATATCATTTCTCTTTATATATATATATATATATATATATATATGTATAAGAGATGCCACGTCCATAATATTTTCATAACAAATCATAGGTGGTTAGTTGTTATTGGTTCAAATTTGAACTTAACGCTAAGATTACTATTTTGTCCTAACAATAACAATCAATAACAACTTGTCACTAAAAATTTGTTGTAAAAATGTTGTAAAAATATTGTGGATATATCATTATATATATATATATATATACACACATACATACTTATCATTTCTCTTTATATATATATATATATATAAAATTTAAAAAAACATTAAAACCCCCACCTACCCCCACTCTCCCATATCTCCCTTATCTCCACGCCAAGCCTCAAACTTCCTTAATTTCTTTTTTGTTTTTTTGTTTTGTTTTTTCCTTTCTTTCTTTTTCTCCCTTATCTCTCCACGCCAAGTTTTAGACTTCCTTTCTTTCTTTCTTTTTCTTTTTTTCCCTTCTTTTTCTCCCTTGTCTCCACTCCTCCATCTTTCTTCTTTTCTTTTTCTTTCACTATTCTTTCACTTCACCCCTGAATTGATACTTTTCTCTTCTTCTCCATTTTGATTTTATTTCTTTTGTTTTATTTGTGGTGGTGTTAATGTTTGTGGGTTTTGGATTTGCAGATGGTGTTGCAGCTTATTGATTTTGTTCAAATTTGTAGATGGTGTTTGAAGCCATTGGTTGTATGGTTGTAGGTAAGCATTTTTTTTTAAAAAAAAATTTATGATTGTTTTGGTCTATTTATTTTTTGATAATAGTTTTGGTCTATTCCTTGTTTTCTATCAATTTGATGATTTCTTATCAACTTGATGATTTCTTTTTGCAGGTTGGTTTGTGGCGGTTGAATGTGTTGGGGTGGAGTTGTTATTTTTAATTTTTAATTTTTTTAATTTTTGGATGTGAGCATTTTGTGTTTGATTTTGAAATTTTTTAGGTGGGTTTGTGTTTTCATTTTGAATTTGCTGGGATAGATATAGTGTTTGTATTTGGAGTTGATATATATATATATATTTAAAATTTTTGGATGTGAGCATGTTGTGTTTGATTTTGAATTTTTTTAGGTGGGTTTGTGTTTCATTTTGAATTTACTGGGATAGCTATAGTGTTTGTATTTTGTTTTATTTATGTATTTTGTTTTGTTTTGTATCTTTTAATTTAATTAAAATTGTAATATTAATTTAATTACAATCTTAATTCAATTAAAAAAAAAACTTTTTCACGTCAAAAAAAAAATTCTTTTGATTACCAAAAATTAATTTTTGGTAATCAAATTTTTTTGGGTGGTTTTTTTGGCTATAGTGGTGTTTTCCAAACGCCACTATTGTACCGTCACTATAGACCTATAGTGGTGTTTTGACAAACGCGCTATTGCCTTCAAAAAAAAAAAAAAAAAAAAATTGGTCTCTATAGTGGCATTTTTGTAAAACGCCACTATAGCCAAAATGGGCCTATAGTGGTGTTTTTAGTACCTATATAAAACGTTTTCAAATAGCGTCTTAGATATGAAATAAGAGAGCACAATTGACATGCTAAGAGCCTTGTAATTCAACTAGTTGCTACCTTTTTAGTATTTTCAATATAGACATCCAAGATTAAAATCTCTCATACCCTTAACTATCAAAAGAACAAAAAACATTGACTCCAAAGTCTTTGGGCCCTTCTTCGGTTCAGGTTTTTCTTAAACAATGCAAAGCTGAATTTGCTGGGATAGATATAGTGTTTGTATTTGGAGTTGATATATATATATATATTTAAAATTTTTGGATGTGAGCATGTTGTGTTTGATTTTGAATTTTTTTAGGTGGGTTTGTGTTTCATTTTGAATTTACTGGGATAGCTATAGTGTTTGTATTTTGTTTTATTTATGTATTTTGTTTTGTTTTGTATCTTTTAATTTAATTAAAATTGTAATATTAATTTAATTACAATCTTAATTCAATTAAAAAAAAAACTTTTTCACGTCAAAAAAAAAATTCTTTTGATTACCAAAAATTAATTTTTGGTAATCAAATTTTTTTGGGTGGTTTTTTTGGCTATAGTGGTGTTTTCCAAACGCCACTATTGTACCGTCACTATAGACCTATAGTGGTGTTTTGACAAACGCGCTATTGCCTTCAAAAAAAAAAAAAAAAAAAAATTGGTCTCTATAGTGGCATTTTTGTAAAACGCCACTATAGCCAAAATGGGCCTATAGTGGTGTTTTTAGTACCTATATAAAACGTTTTCAAATAGCGTCTTAGATATGAAATAAGAGAGCACAATTGACATGCTAAGAGCCTTGTAATTCAACTAGTTGCTACCTTTTTAGTATTTTCAATATAGACATCCAAGATTAAAATCTCTCATACCCTTAACTATCAAAAGAACAAAAAACATTGACTCCAAAGTCTTTGGGCCCTTCTTCGGTTCAGGTTTTTCTTAAACAATGCAAAGCTCATAAACCAGTGGTATGGGTTAGTCATCACTAAATATTTTCCAAGAAAGTACTAGATACAAAATTGGGAAAACACCATTGATGCTAAAGGCGAAAGAATACATATAATAGGGTTAAGTCAATTAAACTATTTATTGACCAAGAGAAAATGGATCAACTTCTTCCACTTTTTTATTTTATATTAGCAAAATAAAAAGAAGATACCATGATAGTGGGTGGAAAGACACCATTGATGCGAAGTCCTAGTCCAGGTCTCCTCAAATAATGCAAACTTTGGGGTGAAAAAAAAAAAACAGTAGATACTAGTGGATCGATGTAATGTAACTTTTTTGCTTGTTAAAAAAGTGGAAGGTGAAGAGGAAAACGTGAATAAATTAGATCGGAAAAAATAATTTGAAATGAAAAGGCGTTGCATTAAGGAACGCGCTTTGCATTATTAGATCAAATGTGGACCTCTTTATAACAGTATATAATTAGTAGGATGGTGGTGGTCTATTTAGCATAGAATTGCAAATATTAAGATTACATTTAGTATAGTGGGTTCCAGTTAGCTCAACTGGTAAAGTCTCTGATGGTTGTATAAGAGATCTGGGGTTCAATCCCCGCCTACACCAAAAACTGATTGGTGTCTTGGTCTGATGATAAAGAGTTATCATCAGAAGCGGACACCATAATTTGAAACTCTCTCAAAAAAAGATTACATTTAGCATAGAAACAGAAAGGAAACCATTTTTCTTGGCAACAATTCATCGTAAAAGAGACATAAAAATAAAAAATAAAAACACATAATACTTTAATATATAAAACACGCTTAATATACCATATGGTTTTAAGGAACATAGCGATTGATCTCCCCACTCAAAATTATGGAAGTTGAAAACAACGGAGAGGGAAAAAGTCAGGGATGTTATGGACGCTGAAGTGAAAATTGTGGAATCATTAAAAGACTAATAGAAAAATAACAGACATAAAATAATTTAATTTATTAACGAACAAATAATAATGAATTGGATGCTGACATGTGGCTCAACAAGAGCGTAGCAACAGTAAATGCTATGCTTCAGCGTTTAAATATATATAGACTTGTTATATTCTGAGCTAATGACTTACATGTGTTTGGATTGATAATTTTGAATGGGAGGAGGCCAAGCTACTTGGAAGAGGAACCTAATATAAATATATTTTTTTGGACTGAAAATATACTAACTACTTTTTTTTTTTTCAATAAGGTTAGGTGGGGCCGGGTCCCTTTTTGATGCTGATGTGAATTGTTTAATATTAGTATATAATTAGGATGCTGGTGACCTATTTCAACTCAAGATCAATTGGAATCATAATTCAGAGAAGGAAAAAAAAAAATGATGAAGTTGGGACATTATTGGTGGTGGCCGGTGGTCTTAGTTTTGGTTCAATTAGGTATGAATGAATGCTTTGGTTGCTGGGAGCAAGAGAGAATTGCTCTCTTGCAATACAAAGCTTCCACTGTCAACTACACTGATGAATATTATTTTACACATTGGGACTCAATTGACAAAGAGAGTGATTGCTGTGAGTGGGAAAGTGTCAAGTGCAACATCACTACTGGCCATGTAATCCAACTTGCTCTTAATGGTACAATGTCTACAATGTCCCATTGGAGTGAAGAAAGTGGGGGGGGTTGGTACTTTAATGCCTCTCTATTTCTTCCCTTTGAAGAGCTCCAGTACCTCGATTTGAGTGATAATATTATTCCTGGATGGGTCCCAAATGAAGGTACCTAGTTTATATCCTAAGAAAAGTAGGAAGTATTTAATTTGTTGATATTCTAATTTTACCTTTGCATCCTTTTTTTTTTTAAATAGTCGAGAAAAAAATAGTTGTATATTAGGAATCATTTTATACTGTTTTCTGGAAATATATAGTTGCAGATGTGAAAATTGAAGCATCTAAATAACAGGTTTTGAAAGATTCTCTGCGTTGAGCAAGTTCGAGGTACTTCACTTGGAGTATATTGGTTTCAATGACAGCATTCTTTCATCCTTGAGTGGAATTGCTTCCCTCAAGGAACTATATTTGGGGTTCAACAATTTGAATGGATCAATCCGCATCCAAGGTAAGTCTTTCAGGTAAAATCCTCCAACTAATTTGTTTGATCAAAGTAAATTGTTTGAAATTATTTTTTTCTTTTTTACCTTTTCTTTAAAAATAAATGTAGACCACATATTAGTTGCATGTTAAGATTCATTTTGTACTGTTTTATGGGAATATAAAGTCACAGATATGCAAATTGAATAATCTAAATTGCAGGTTTTGAAAGATTCTCTTTGTTGAGCAAGCTGGAGGTGCTTCACTTGGATTATAATAATTTCAATCACAGCATTTTGCAATCCTTAAGTGGTATTGCATCACTCAAGGAACTAGATTTGAGTAATAACAATTTGAATGGATCAATCCATATCAAAGGTAAAACTCTCATTAATTTGCAAATGAATATTATTGGAAGAGTGTTTCATGCACGCTTATTGAGCATGTAACATTTCTTATTTCCCTACTATCAATCAATGATATTTATGCACCTAAATTTCACCCTTTTTTTCCTTAGCTATTTTAAATGAAAAGTATTTATGCAACTGAAGTTCCTTTTTTTCTCCTGATTTTTTTATGTAATTTTTTATTGTAGAATTTAAAGCATTTAGCAACTTGGAGGAGCTTTACCTAAGTCAGAATAATATCCATGACTTCGTGACAACAAAAGGTATATAGGCTGTAAAAATATATGTTCATTGATTCAAATCAAATACTTCTTTTGTATGGTATGCCAAATGAAATTATCATGTCGATGTTTTTGAGATATTTCATTTTGCCCTATAGATTCAAACATCTTAACTAAGCTGCAATTCCTAGACTTGAGTGGGAATGATTTCAATGCACAAGTTCTTGAGTCATTAACTGCCTTCCCATCGTTGAAGACATTAGATCTCTCAAATAACAATTTGGAGGGATCGTTTACTACTAAAGGTAAGTTATACCATTGACATCAAGGTGGCGTTATTTTGCATTTTACTTTTAATCACTGGCATAATAGTAGAAAATCTCTATAAAAACCCTATTCTAAATATCGATAACCAAATTTCTTGAAATTCAATGAGACAAAACTTATTGTCTTTCATAAGAATCATAATCTATTTTCGTCTTGTTAAAATTTTGTATTCAAAATGGTAAAAACACAGACTACACAACGGAGATTTTAATATCGGTTTTTTTTTAGCATACCTTTCTTGGCCTAAATCAACAATCACACAGGAGTTTCAATGTCGTTCTACATTGCCTAGAGCGAGCAATTCAAACTCGTACCATATTCCTACTTTAGTAACCCACAAATAAAATGTTTCTCCAATAGTGTTGCACACGACTAGAATAATTCAAACAAAATCCACGCCCTAAGAGCCTCACAACAATATTACAATAGATTCATATTCTAAATTATATTAATCTAAAAAAAAATACATTATCTATTTTTCTAATGACTTGTAAATAATTGAAGTTCATTTGTCAAATATTATAATACTTATTTAGTATTATAAATTGATCAAATAAATAATTTCTTATCAAATATTTCAAAATAAACTTATAGCATACAAGCACATCAAATGGGACACCAGCTAGATTTTACAAATTGAAGAGTTCAAATAAATAAAAAAATGGTTTTGATATGATTTGTGTAAACAGGAATTTACCTAAATTGGAAGTAACTGTAGGAAAAAAAAAAAAAAAAACGATTTAGATGTCGTAGAAAAACGGGGAAAAAAAAGGTTTAACAACACACTCTTAAAATAAGACTGAGATCTTCAAGGCAAAGCATCATCTCTAGTTGAAATAAATTAATTTCATAATTTGAATTAAATTCTAAAGTATGAAAGTATATGGACTGCCACATTACATTACATGATAGTCTATACACTATTATTAGATAAAATAAAATTACTTTCTTTCAAAGAATCTTAGTTATGGAAGTGGTCTTGGCAACTTTAACACTTCTGTGTGGTATCTTAATAATTTTGAGCAATTAGTACTAATTTATGCTCTACCATATTAATTAGTACTAATTTAAGCTTTCTACTTTTGTTTTAGAGTTGAGCAAACTAAACAATCTTGAGCAGTTGAAGTTGGATTGTTCATCGATTGATAAAAGTCTTCTTCATAAAATTGGAGTCATGACTTCTCTTAACGTATTGACAGTGGGAAATTGTGGACTGAATGGCACCTAATAAATATTTATCACAATGATATTGCTTCAAATAATTACAATAGTAGAACCTAATAAATATTTATCACATTATACAGGCTGGTGTGAACTTAAAAAGCTCCAAGAGATATACCTCAGCAGCAATAATTTTGAAGGGAGACTACCTTCATGTATGGCAAACTTGACATCACTCCGGGTGTTGGATCTCTCGAACAATCACTTCAATGGGAACATTGCCCAGACTCCACTATCAAGTTTGACATCACTTGAGTACCTTTCTTTCTCTGATAACAACTTCTCGATCCCATCCACATTTTCCTTCCTTTTCAACCTCTCAAATCTTAAGATCCTATTAAGTGATAACATTATATTAGCTTTGGAACCTGACTGCCTTACTTGGATTCCAACCTTCCAATTAAAGGTTTTCAGTTTGTCAAATTGTTCATCTAACATTCACAATAGGACACTTCCCAGAATTCTTCATTACCAATATGATTTGCGAGATATTGTTCTCTCTCACAACAAGTTGGTTGGGCAGTTCCCTAACTGGTTGTTAGAGAACAATACAAGATTGGAGATTTTTATCATAAATAATAACTCTTTCATGGGGCCTTTTATGGTGCCATATGATATTCATCCCAACATGTTGAGCATAGATATTTCAGATAATTACTTACACGGTCCAATTCCCACAAACCTCGGTTTAATTTTTCCAAATTTAGAATCTTTAAAAATGTCAAGAAATGAATTTGAAGGCAATATTCCTTCTTCTTTTGGGAATTTGGTTTTCTTACAGAGTCTAGACTTGTCTGAGAATCATTTCTCAGGAACCATACCAATGCATTTCATAATGGGTTGCTACAATTTAATATTACTCAAATTATCAAACAATAGCTTTAGTGGCCAAATATTTCCTACCAATTCTAATTGGACTAATCTGAGATATTTACAGTTGGAAAACAATCACTTTTCAGGCACACTTCCAACATGGATAGGGAACATGACATCTTTAGATGATATTGTTATGGCCAAAAATCATTTTGAAGGTCCTATTCCAATTGAGTTATGCAAACTCATTGATCTTAGATTTCTTGACCTTTCTGACAACAATCTTTTTGGCTCTGTTCCATCTTGCTTCAATTCCTCAAGTATCATATTTTTTCAATTAAATAAAAATTGCTTGAGCGGTCCAATTCCAAGTTCTTTCCAAAACAACTCCAATCTACTTACACTGAATCTTCGAGATAACCATCTAATTGGAAACATTCCCAATTGGATTGGTAGCCTCTCATCATTGAGAATTTTGCTCTTGAAAGCGAATCATTTAGGAGGTCAAATTCCAATTCAAGTATGCCTTTTGCAGAATTTAAACATTTTGGATCTTTCCTACAATAAATTTTCAGGTCTAATTCCTCATTGCTTGAGTAACATTACTTTTAATGCATCCGCCCATTATCCTTCTTTAAGTGGTGTACAATCGGTGGAAGGTCAATTAAGGAGTTTGTCATTAAATTTGAACACAAAGTCAAATATTATCAAATATCTCCCTGATGATATATCTTCGTTTGATATATTTGGGGATGTTGAAGAAGAAGTAGAGTTCACAACAAAATCTAGAACTTACTCCTACAAGGGTGACATCCTCGAATACATGTTTGGAATTGACCTCTCGTGCAACAACCTAGCAGGTAAAATCCCACTGGAACTTGGTAGGACGAGCAGCAACATTCGTGCATTGAACTTGTCACACAACAATCTATCTGGACCAATCCCAGTAACATTCTCAAATCTAAATCAAATAGAAAGTCTAGATCTTTCCTACAATAATTTGAATGGTGAAATTCCACCTCAGTTGACCGAAATGACCTCTCTAGCGGTCTTCATTGTGGCACACAACAACTTATCAGGAACAACACCTGACAGAAAAAATCAATTCATTACTTTTGATGAAAGCAGTTATGAGGGGAACCCTCTCCTATGTGGACCTCCATTACATAATAGTTGCACCAAAATAAGACCACCATCTACAATATTAGTGGACATTGAGGGGGAAGGTGGTAGTTTCATGGACATGAGTGTCTTCTACATAAGCTTTGTGGTGGCTTACATAACTATCCTGTTGGGAATTCTTGTAGTTCTCTACATAAATCCATACTGGCGTAGGGTGTGGTTTAACCTAATTGAAGTGTGCATTGACACTTGCTACTGCTTTTTTGTGGTTCATTACCATAAGTTGTTCAATTTTAGCCTTGCATAGCCTTGTATTGCTACTATTTTGTTGTGGTTTATTACTGTAAGTTGTTTAATTTCAGACTAGCATAGCCTTGCATTTTAATGATTACATGTATGTGTCTCTTCTGTTGGATTTTGAATCTAAAGATTGAATTTTAATACTATGTTGTGCAAAATTTGTGTTTGCTATGTAATTTTAAAAAGACTAAGATTGTATTTTTGCATTGTTGCTTTAATTGAATATGAGAGTTATTCAAAGATAGAGAAATACAGCTACCCCCAAGGGGCTAGGAGTCTAGCCATGAAGTGCCATGTAACGGAAAGAAAATCTTAAATCTTGCAAATTATTTCAAAATATTTTCTTGATAGGCCAAGAATGTATTAACCCCTTTGGTAACTTAATCAATTAATTTAGCCAAGTGAAATTAATCAGAATCAATTACATGCAATAAGCGTGGTAACACAAACAAATCACCAATTAAACTAAATGCAGCGGAAAATAAATTTGACATGGGTAATTTGTTTATGAATGGGGAAAACCACCGAGGCAAAACCCTACCGGGTGAATTTAAGGTCACCACTCCTGAGAATCCACTATTATCAAAGCAAGTGGTTACAAGTAAAAGAATCCCAGTATCTAATACCAACCTACAGTTGAACCCTTACCCCAATACCTAATTGGACTTGTAATGTAGTGACAATCTCTCATTTCAATGCACGGCTCCTAGTATGTGACTAACCAATCAAAGCACGGATCCAAGTATGCGACTAACACACCAACTTGAGGAAGATGTTGGCTGCAAAGTTCTTCAGTTCATCCAAACGATGAAAATCAAGAAGCTCCTTGGTTACAAAACCCTTGGCGCAAAGACGCAGCAGCTTCTACAAGGAATATGATGAACTAGGGCAAATTGTCTCTGGTCACAATATGCATGAACAATGACTTTGCATCAAGTTGCATCACCTTTGACAACCCTTAAAATAATTCTTATATATGTCTAGGGTTGTGAGAAAAGAAACCCTATACAAATACACTTGGATATGCGTGAAAACAAATTTGGAAATCTGAATTTCGTAATTCTCGATAGATACTATTTCTGTCGAGAAGCTGTCGAACACAAGCATTAAACCTCGATAGATATTATCTGTCGAGCTTTAATGAACAACACTTCTTCACTTGTTTCTTGGACAGATTTGTATGGCTTCAATACTAGACTTGAACTCTTGTTCCTTAAAGTACTAAACCCATCCTTGATCTACCCAATTACAAGTAAAGTGCATTTTGTCAAAGGATTAGCCAATTTTACATAACATATATTCTAATAAGTTTCACATATGTCCTAACAATCTCCTCCTTTGGCAAACCGTGAGAAAACCATAAAAAACAAATGAAATATGAGAGAAGCCATAAATCACTAAACTCATAATCACTTGTTGAATACAATAAAATCTAATCCTAACACAAACTTTTGAAAAACTTTGCAAGAAGAGAGTTCATGGCATGATAGATTTTGACATCCTGTCTTTCTAAAACACTTTAAACAAAACTCATCAAGGCATCTTAGTGTGAAATAGAAATAAAGGATTGCATACAATAAAGAAACATGTGTATAAATAGAGAAAAGAAACAACACATGGAGAGATAGGTGAATAACAACATACATCATCATATATATAAATGAGAAATATAAGTACAATGTATGTTATCAATAAATGGTCACAAGACCGGTGTACAAAAGGATAATGTAACTACAAGGAAAGAAAAGAAAAGTACATAAATCCTCACTACATCCCTCAAAAATAGAAGACACTCCCCCTATCAAAAATTATAAAGTTGTGATTTACAACTATGTTTTATGTTGGCTTTATTCTATGACAAAATGTGTTGTATTTGCTTTAATTTTGTTCCTTGTATTTTGTGAGACTTTATTGTATTGGTTTTAGTATCAAGTTAGTGAAGAATCAAGCATGAAATGAAGAATCAGTGCAGTTTCGTAATTGGCTCGCGAGTAGCTCGCAAGAAGGAATCCCGCAAAAAGGGCAAGTGAAAAGCACATGCTAGAAGCTGAAGAGTCATGCCAGGCTGTCAATTTCACAAATGTCTCAAAGGTAAGGCTTTCCTGCGAAGTACTCACGAAATGTTTTGCCTGGAGGATTTTAAGAGTGACTTTCTTACCCTTCACCCATACTCTATATACCCTCATTTCTCACAAAAGTATAGGAGGCTATTCAAGAGGCTATTCAGAGAGAAAAACCCTAGATAGGTTTTCTACAACACACACACCCATCTTTTAGAGAGAGAGCTACTCATCCTTAGTGAGAAATCATTGTTACCTCTTCTCTTTCCCTCTCCCATTGTCATACCTTAAGAGGATATTTGTACCCAAACACAATCCACACCTTTTCAGAGTGTAGAGAGTGTTTTGGAGCTTGGGAAGTTTTGGGGATTTTCCAAAAGAAGCCGGTGAGGCTTGGTGGATGCAATTGGGCATATTGTGGGATTCAGAAAGCTAGTAAAGACAAGAATCCAAAAAATTCCGTTGGTAGCAGGAGCTTGGAGGGCTCAAGTACATTGGGTAGACTAGGCTTGAAAGGTCTTTTGTTATTCGTGTACTCCAACTTGTTCACTAGTGGATCGATTTCGACTTGGAGGGTCGTGGAGAGGTTTTTTGCCAAGTTCTTCGGTTTCCTCTTCAATAACACATCTTGGTGTTATCTTGTATTTGCATCTCTCTTCCCTTACTCTTGTGCTCTACTTTTATTTTTTGTTGTTCATGTTTATGCACTAGAGTAGTATTGGTTCATTGTGCACATTTACTCTTGTTCCGCACTTTAATTAAGAGTAAAAGCAACCTAGCCGTAATTTTTAGTTGGGGGTCTAAACAAGCTATTGTGTTTTCACACAAATCCGAGCTTTCAAAAATGTCCTATGCTAACTCTCCCCTTAAATACATGACTACTCTTATCCCAAAACAACTCCCCCTTTGTAAGGTTGAATTTATTCAATCATGTGTTGACTTTATTTCGTACCAAGTTTGCTTGTAATTTAGCAATTAGATACCCTGTATTTAGGTGGGAACTATTTAAGGGTAGTGTGTGAGAGAGTGTGAAGAAATCTCAAGAAGTGTGCAATTCAAGGGAGTCTCGCGACTAGATCTCACAATTGGCAAGTCGCCAGAATGGCACACGTGTGAAGCATGCAGGGGGAGCTAAAGGGTCACACTAGCTGGAGCACTACAGGACAAAACTTCCAGTCTAGCCAGACAGTTAGCTCCTGACTCAAACTCGCAACTCGTTCCAGTCGCAAGGTCGAGTCGCCAGAATGTCCTGTTTGGTTGAAACTGACTTTTCGCATTCCTCATACACCCTACTATAAATACCCTTATACCCACAAAACGTAGAGAGCTTCTAGAGAGAATTTTGAGAGAGAAACCCTAAAGAAAAACAAGATTAACTCATCCACAATCTTCATCCTTTGATTCTCTAAATTCCTCTACTCGCACCCTATCCATTGACATATCCTTGAAACGTACATTTAGCCAAATCCTTATCTCACCATACCCATATCAGTGAGGAGGTATTCTGGTACTTAAGAAGTAGTTCAGAAGGGACCAATTCATTTTGGTTGATGCAATGGGCTTATTGCGGGATCCGGTAAGCTAGAGAAGACAAGGTTTGGTGTAACCCTGTTGGAGCAAGAAGCTTGGAGGGCTTAGGTGCACTGGGTAGATTAGGCTTGGAGGGTCTTCTGCTATTCATTTATCTCAACTTCATTCTCTAGTGGATTATTGACCACTTGGACGGTGGCAGAGAGGTTTTACACTGAGTACTTCGGTTTCCTCTTCAATAACACATCGCCGTGTTATCTTTGTGTTTGCATCTTTCTTCCCTTTCTCTTTACCTTTTAATTATTGCTGTGTTTGTGATTAAATATGGTTTAGAGTTTGTTACCAATTTGGTTAAAGCTTATATTTCATTTTCCGCACATATATTATTTGATTATAAGCTTGTGTTGCTAATTTTAAATTTGGGGTTCTAAACGTTTATTGGTGTTTTACACACTATTTAAACTTTCAATTGGTATCAGAGCAGGTGCACTTGCTGTGGTTTAATTACCTAAGTGCGATCCTAGACCCCTTTTGAGATGGATTAATCTCAATCGCTCAATGCTCCCCCATATTTTGATGGAAGCAACTACACATTTTGGAAAGTCTGTATGAGGGCATTCCTATGTTCTATTGATGAGAGTTTTTGGGATGTTGTAGATATTGGATGGACTAGGCCGGAGGCTGCCAAATCCACATGGGATAAGGTAGCTCTTGCAGCAGCTAATGCTAATAGCAAAGCTCTAAATGCTATTTTCTGTGGTGTTTCCCTAGATGAATTTCACAGGATTTCTCACGTTACAATTGCCAAGGAGGCATGGCAAATATTGGAAACGACCTATGAAGGCACCAAAAAGGTGAAGGACACCAAGTTGCAAATGCTAACCACACGCTTCGAGGAGTTGAAGATGAGTGAAGACGAGTCATTTGACTCATTTTATGGGAAGCCAAATGAAGTGGTTATTGGGAAATTCAACTTGTGTGAAAAGATGGAGGACTCCAAGATTGTGAGGAGGATCCTACGATCATTGCTGGAGAGCGTCCGTGCAAAGGTTACTACCATCGAAGAAAGCAAGGACCTTGATGAGATCAATGTTCAAGAATTTATTGGCTCACTTCAAACCTATGAGCTATCTCTACCATCACAAAGGAAGAGCAAATCTCTTTCTCTAAAGACAATCAATGAGAGGGTGGATGCTCAAGACTCATCGGATGAGGATGAAGTCAAAAAGGATGTGGGGTATCTTGTGAAGAACTTTCGAAAGTTCTTGAAGTTCAAAAAGAATGGAAAGTTTGCTGAGAAGGGAAAATTCCCAAATTCTTGGAAGGAGAAAAAGGAATTTAAAAAGAAAGATGGGAAGGATTCTTAATCCTCTCAAGGAATCACATGCTATGAATGCAACGATCATGGACATCTTAAGAAGAAGTGTCCCAACTATTTGAGAGGGAAGGGTAAAGTGTATGCCACTACTCTTAGTGACACTGACTCCTCTAATTCAGACTCAAAAGAAAGCTGTGATGGAGAGGGAAACTACTCAGCATTCATGACCATTACTTTCGTGGAATCTTGGGATGATTTAAGTGTGTTAGTGGAGGAGATTGGTGAGCACAATGAATTGGAGTCAATAGGGATAGTAGAGGAATCCAATGATGAGGAAGATGAAAGAACAGTGGGACTGCAAGAAACCTACAATTCCCTCCTTGAGAAGATCGGTGAATATGCAAAAGTGGCTAAAGTAGCCATTAAGAAAATGAAGAGAGCAGAGCAAGATTATAGAAGTCTTCTAGTGCGGTACAAGGAGACTAAGTGTGAAATTGAGACGTTGAATAGAGAGATAACCGAAGCCTATTCGAAGATCAAATTCCTTGAGCTTGAGGTGATTCAAGCTAATGCTAAAGTAGAGCGGGTTTCCTCCAAGAAGCTTGATGATGTGCTTGCTCATAAAAAACCTTTCTCCGATAAAAGTGGATTGGGATACATCGGAGAAAGCAGTTCGAGTGCCAATATGTCCAAGGATATGAAGTTTGTGAAAGCTAAGGAACTAATGTTAGAAATTACTATTGTTAAGAAAGTGAAGGTAGAGAAGAAGAGGAATGTGACAGACTAAAGGATTTTGACAAAGCCTCCTAATCAATCAATGGTCAAACCTAAGACTAAAGGGAAATCACTTCCAAAATCACAAAGAGATCCGAGAACTCAACATTTCTGCCATCATTGTGGAATTCAAGGACACACCAGACCTAATTGCCTTAAGATTCAAGCATTAAAGAATGCAAGTGCTCAAAGGTCAAGAGGACCAAGACATGGCAAAGGGAATTGGACTGCTGAGAAATCAAAAAGTTAAGAAGGTGATCCCGAAGTGAGGGATGTGATGAAAATGATTGAAGCATTCACCACCTGCTTGACAAGCTTCACTAAAAGGTTTGAAAAGCTTCACCAAAAGGTTTGAAAGTCACAACAATAGTACCCAATCCTCTAGGGATATCACCCCAAACGCACGTGTCGTGTGGGTGAAGAAGGGTACACATGCATAAGCATTACAACATGTCTATACATAAATACTTCCTATGTTTTGTGACATTGTTTGGTTGTGTGTGCATTGGTATCACTTAAGCATGTTTTGAGAACTTTTGTTTGCTTGCTATTTGCTGTAAATGTTTTTACATTTTTTTTTTATCAATCTGTACTTGCTTTTGTGTCAAAAATCCAAAAACACATAAAAAGTAGAAAATCCAAAAAGTTTGATCGGCATTATTGTGTTTTGTCACACGCATGTTTTGCCCTGTACCTTTGAACAAATGGCTTTGTGCATTTACGAGCGTAGCTTGTTCTTTATGCACTCATATCATTGTCGGAAAAATCTTGACCTCTTAAATAGATCTTCAAACTTGTCATGTGAAAGTTCAAATAGTGTGTAAAACACTTATGAACGTTTAGACCCCCAAATTAAAAAAACCAACACAAGCTTATAATCAAACAATATATGTGCAAAAAATGAAACACAAGCTATAACCAAATTGGTAACACACTCTAAACCATAATTAATAACCAACACAGCAGTAATTAACAAGTAAAGAGAAAGGGAAGAAAGATGCAAATACAAAGATTACATGGCAATGTGTTATCAAAGAGGAAACCGAACTACTCGGGGAAAAACCTCTCCGCCGCCCTCCAAGTGGTCAATAAACCACTAGAAAACATAGTTGGGATACATGAATAGCAGAAGACCCTCCAAGCCTAATCTACCCAGTGCACCTAAGCCCTCCAAGTTTCTTGCTCCAATAGGCTTACGCCGAACCCTGTCTTCTCTAGCTTACCGGATCCCGCAATAGCCCATTGCATCAACCAAAATGAATTAGTCCCTTCTGAACTGCTTCCCAAGCACCAAAATACCTCCTCACTGATATGGGTATGGTGAGATAAGGATTTGGCTAAATGTACCTCTCAAGGATATGTCAATGGAGAGGGTAAGAGTAGAGGAATTTGGAGAATCAACGGATGAAGATTATGGATGAGTCAATCTTGTTTTTCTCTTGGGTATCTCTCTTAAAATTCTCTATGGAAGCTCTCAACATTTCGTGGATATAAGGGTATTTATAGTAGGGTGTATGAGGAATTCGAAAAGTCATATTTCAACCAAACAGGGCATTCTGGTGACTCGACCTCGCGACTGGAACGAATAGCGAGTTTGAGTCGAGAGCTAACTGCCTGGCCAGACTGGAAGATTTGTCCTGTAGTGCTACAGCTGGCGTGACCTTTCAGCTCCCCTGCATGCTTCTCACGTGTGCCATTCTAGCGACTTGCCAGTCGCGAGATCCAGTCGCTAGACTCCCTTGAATTGCACACTTCTTGAGTTTTCTTCACACTCTCTCACACACTACCTTTACATAATTCCCACCTAAATATAGGGTATCTAATTGCTAAATTACAAGCAAATTTGGCACGAAATAAAGCCAACACATGATTGAATAAATTCAACCTTACAATCTCCCCCTTTGGTTATTCCATGACAAAACCCTAAAACAGACTCTAGACTTAACATGTGAGTTAGGAACAGTTGACAAAACTCACTCACATCCTAATTCTAGAAACTGTGAAGCTCTTGAACCATACGAACAAGTATTCCTAAAAACAACAACACAAGATGATCATTGTAAGCAGAAATCTTGAAATGCATATGGAGTAAGCACAATGCGATCAAGTAGTTAAGATTAAAGCATTAAAGCATGACTTGACCAAACAGGAACAATCATTATAAATAGTGATCACAATGATCATTCACACAAGGAATGAACATCCGGACATGCAAGCTAAAAAACTCAATGCAAAGTATCATTTGCATGTCCAACACTCAACCTATACAAAAACAAAAGGTAATTGCATCAAGGATATAAAATCCAACAAGGGCACAAGAGTGAAGTACTAAACAAAATACATAACATTAACTAAAAGTACTGAGCTACAAAGCAAAGGTACAAAACATAAAGCATAGTTTAAGTACACAACATAGATCCTGATATAAGATAATATGAAGCAAAATATTAAGCGTAGGCCCTTTTCTTTCTATTGCTCTTCAACTTCAATACTCCCCCTTTGATCAAGCTCTTTCTCCCCCTATAATTATACTCCCCCTATCATCATCATCTCCCCATTTTTGTCATGGAATAGCTAGTCCTCATTTTCTTCTAACTTTCTTTGAATTTGGTCCAATTGAGTTTGGAGGGAAGTGAACTTCGTATCACAACGGATGTTGTGATGGTGCGGGAAAGAGGCAAGTCCGAACATCTTAGTGCTTAAGTCATGGACGGATGCCATAATGTTGTCTAACTTCTCTTCATAGGAGTATGATCTAGAGCATGATCCACCATGAGAAGTTGGACTCTCTGTCTTGATTCCCTTCCGACTATGACCAATGCTAGCGTTGAGCGTACACATGTTAATTGGACTTGGCTTCAAGTAGGGAGACTCATCTTCCGATGGATGAATGCCTTTAAGTTTCAATATCCTTGATATGAGACAACCAAAAGGAATACAGTTCCTTAAGATAGTTCTCGCAGCAGTTTTGTGCAAGAGATGAAAGATATAAACACAAATATCAATCTCTTCATTAGTAATCAGATCATGAAGGAAAAAATCTCTTCTGAGATTCATGTACCCGATGCTTGATAGAGGATAGAGATTGTGAAACATGATTGCTGTAAGCACCCTCAATTTCGGAGAAAGTGAGGAAACACTAATTGATTTCCCATTGGGAGAGAATTCCAAGTTTTCTCCTAGAGTATCCTGAAGTAATTCCTCATTTGGATTTAAGTCATCATACACCAGTGGCTTTGGAAACATTGGCCGGTTGATGTGTAGAATGTTAGCAAGATAGTAGGGTGTTACTATGAAGTGCTGTCCTCTAACCCAACATTTCAGCTCATCCCCTTCTGAAATGGCGTTTGCATAGAATTCCTTTACCATATTTTCATATGGTTCTTCTAAGTGGGAGAGGAGGAAGTTCCAATCCTTGGTGGCAAACCATTTCAGGATTTTCGTATCCAGGAGAGAACCTTGATCAAGCACCCTTTCCACTAACATGGGAGCATCCATGAAGTAGTTTTCATAAGCTTGTGATGCTGAATAGGATCTGAACTTGCTAGCATCATAGAATCTTGTCGATGAGCGACATGTGAAGTTGTCAAGATCAATCACTGGTTCTTTTCCTTTGCTACTACCTCCTTTCACAGCTGATTTGTTGAATAGAGACATATCAATTTGTATCATGTAATATCAAAGAGCAAGGGAGAACACACAGGGCAACAAATTTATTAGCACTTAGTTAGTCCCAAAAAGAATTTTTGAATGAAACCCTAAAATCATGACATTAAGATCTCAATCATGTTGAAGAATGTGTGTGTGCAACAAATGACACCAAGTACAACCTAGGGCCCAGTATAACACCACATAATCAACAAAACCCATACAATAAGTTCAACAAATTCATCAGTAAACCAGGTTCAAACATCATATTTTTCAAATCTCAACAAAGATACACAATCAAAGAAATCTAAGGCAAGAAATATGAAATACATTGAGAAAGAAGCAGAACCCATACCTTTTCTTGAAGATTGGTTAAGAAATGATGATGAAACTAAAGGTTTTGTGTGTGAAAATGGTGAGTTGGGAAGAGGGAGGGACAAACAAGACGATGAATAGTCACGAGATGTGAGGGAGAAATGAAAAGTTTTTATAACTGACTTGAAAATAACCCTCATTGTGCAAAACATGCGATTTTCACGACTTGAATGAGTCGCGAACAAGTCGCCAAAAAACCCGTGTGACAAAATTTGAAAAATTTGTTTAAGTGTTTTTCACAACGGAAGGTCCACTCGCGAGTAAGTCGCGATGGGAGTCGCCAAACATTCTGAGTAAACCTCGCGAATGAAGCTTCCACTCGCGAACTAGTCGCCAACATGAGTCGCAAAAATCCCAAAAACTCAAATTTTTGAAATTTTTCTAAGTCTTTTTCGCGACTGGGGTCTTGACCCGCCAGAGAGTCACCAGGAGCTTCTGAGTAAGCTCGCAAATGGGGGCTCGCGAATTATTTGACTCGTGAGACAGAGTCGCCAAAATAGGGTTACACAATTTTTGAAAATTTTGAAATTATTCAAAGCAAAAATACTTTCCAAAAACAATTAAAACACTCAAAAATCTTTTTGTGTTTGATCAACATATAATTGAGCATGTGCAACATATTCAATCAAGTACAATCACACAAATGAATAAGGCATTCATTGAACATAGACATGTGTGATGTGTGTAGGTACTAAAGATGAGATAGTCCTTAGTCTAATGTGAAGCTTCAATGATCAATTCAACCAAGACATACACAATTAGCACTAGGAAAAGTGACCTATCTCAATTATAGAATTATGCATATATGACCTCCCACAAAACTTGATTACATAATTTTGAAGCTTTTCATTTGGCTTCATACACATCGTATCATTTGATCTTTTTGAATCAATACATCTCATTTTTGAGATTTATGCCCAAAATTTTTTATATTTCAATTTGATGAACAAGCCTTTGGCTTTTGGGGGCATCATACATTTTCATAAAAGTCGCTTTCCCTTTTTCCTAGTCAAATACTAGTATGTGCGACGGCTTTTGCAGCTTATTATCTCTTTTCATTTTGAGATTTACATTTGTTGAGCTCTTTAAGCAAAAAAATAAATAAATAAAAGAGTGGGAAGATATATAGGCACAAGTCTACGCAAGTCTCAAGATCAACAAAACCATTGACTAATCATTCATGACAAGTTTGAAGATCTATTTACAAATAAATAAAAGAGTGGGAAGATATATAGGCACAAGTCTACGCAAGTCTCAAGATCAACAAAACCATTGACTAATCATTCATGACAAATTTGAAGATCTATTTACAACAGTCACATAGATGTCAAGATTTTTCCCACAATGATATGAGTGCATAAAGAACAAGCTACGCTCATAAATGCACAAAGCCATTAGTACAAAGGTATAAGGCAAACATGCTTGTGACAATACACAATAATGCTGATCAAACTTTTTGGATTTTATACTTTTTATGTATTTTTGGATTTTTGACACAAAAGCAAGTGAATATTGATAAAAAAAAAATGTAAAAACATTCAAAGAAAACAGCAAACAAACAAAAGTTTTCAACACATGCTATACATGTAGCCAATAGAGTAGTGTGTGCTCTACACTAGTGAGATCAAATCAAGATAAAGAAGTAAAGCACACATCACACATGAGATTCAAGGAATTGTACCAACGCTGATGGTTTTACGGAGTGATTCAAACCATGGACCATCGAGAGGTTTGGTGAAGATGTCCACCTTTTGTTTGTCCGTATGTATGAATTCAAGACATACAACTTTATCTTCCGCCAAATCTCGGATAAAGTGGTAACGTATCTCTATGTGATTTGACTTTGAATGCTGAACCGGATTCTTAGAGAGATTTATAGCACTGGTGTTGTCAGAGAAAACACACATTGTATCTTGAGAAATTCTGTAGTCATGAAGTAGCTTCTTCATCAAAAGAAGTTGTGTGCAGCAACTTCCAGTAGCTATGTACTCTACTTCCATCGTAGAGAGGGACACGGAGTTTTGTTTCTTGCTTATCCAAGAGACAAGATTGTTCCCAAGGTAGAAACAGCCACCTGAAGTACTCTTTCAATCATTTACACTTCCAGCGCAATCTGCATCTGAATAACCTGCAAGGCAAGCATTAGAGTCCTTTGAGTACCACAAGCCATAATCCGGAGTGCCATTGACATATCTTATGATTTGCTTCACCGTAGCCAGGTGGGATTCCTTTGGAGCAGCTTGATATCAAGCACAAACCACCACGCTAAAAGTAATATTCAGTCTACTAGTTGTAAGATAGAGTAAACTCCAAATGATGCTCCTATACAAAGTTGGATTGACTTCTATCCGAGAAGAATCAACATTAAGCTTTGTAGATGAACTCATGGGAGTGAAGGCATGCTTTTTGGAATCTAATCCAAACTTCTTGACAATATTTCTAGCATATTTTTCTTGTGAAATGAATATGCCTTCCTTCTTTTGTTTGACTTGAAGACCCAAGAAAAACGTATGCTCCCCCACCATACTCATCTCAAATTCTTTCTTCATCTCCTCAGAGAACTCTATAGCTCGAGCATCAATGGTAACTCCAAATACTATGTCATCCACATATACTCGAACCACGATAAGGTAATCCTCATCATTCTTGACAAATAAAGTCCGGTCGGCATATCCTTTTTTGAATCCTTTATCCAAGAGGTAATGGGTAAGTCGATCATACCAAGCTCTAGGAGCTTGTTACAAGCCATAAAGAGCTATCTTCAATCTCAGCACATGATTCGGGAAGTGAGGATCTTTGAAGCCTTTGGGTTGTTCAACAAACACTTCTTCATTCAGGTAACCATTGAGAAATGCATATTTCACATCCATTTGGTAGAGTTTGAAGTTTATAGTGCATGCAATTGACATAAGAATGTGGATAGACTCAAGTCTTGCTACGGGAGCAAATGATTCATCAAAATCTACTCCTTCCATTTGAGTGTATCCTTGAGCCACCAGCTGAGACTTGTTTTGGATAATCTCTCCATCTTCGTCGGTCTTGTTTTTGAAGATCCATTTTGTGCCGATGACATGAACATTTACAGGCCTAGGAACAAGTTCCCATACATCATTTCTCACAAATTGATTCAGCTCTTCATGCATTGACTCAACCCAATTTTCATCTTGAAGAGCTTCTTCTACCTTTTTTGGCTCAAATTGGGCAAGGTAGCAATGGTATGTTACATGATTGGCCAAAAGTATGTTTCCTTTTCTATGGCAAAGGCCTTCATCTAAAGATCCAATGATGTTACTGTCTGGATGGTTTTTGATCACTCTTGATGATAGCTTCTTTGAGGTGGACACTTCATCATTCCGGGAGATAGGAGGATGAACTTCCAGAGGAGTGAGAGGACATGATGTTCTAGACATTGATCTTGTTTCCATTCTTGAGTTCACGAGAGTTGATTCCTTTTCCAGTGTAGGTCCTTCAACATCAATATCTTGGGCTTCGACCTCTACTATGAGTTCTTTGGAGCTTGGCCCTTCTCCATCATCAACCATCTCTACCTTTGTTATAGCATCATCAATTTCCACATTGATGGACTCCATTATAGTTTTTGTTCTCTTGTTGAAGACTCTATATGCTCAACTAGTAGTAGAATATCCAAGGAAGATGCCTTCATCACTTTTTGCATCAAATTTTCCAAGGTTCTCCCGATCATTTAGAATGTAAAACTTGCTTCCAAATACTCGTAAGTATTTCACTTTTGGCTTCTTTCCATTCCAAATTTCATAAGCGATCTTCTTTGTTCTCGCTCAGAAGAATATTCTATTACCAATGTGACATGAGGTGTTCACGACTTCTCCCCAAAACTTTTGAAGAATTTGCTTATTGAGTAGCATAACTCTTGCCATTTCTTGAATCACCCGATTTTCCTCTCAACCACCCCATTTTGTTGAGGAGTTTTGGGGGCTAAAAATTCCTTTTTGATCCCATTCTTCTCACAAAAAACTCGAATCTTGCATTCTCAAACTCCTTGCCATGATCACTCCTTATCTTGACAATAGGAACCCCCTTTTCGTTTTGAAGTATCTTGCATAGAATTTCCATTTTCTCACATGCTTCTAATTTTTCTCTAAGAAATTCCATCCAAGTGTATCTTGAGAAATCATCAACTATGACCATAATGTACCTTTTTCCTCCTAGACTTTCAGTTCTTGTGGGCCCCATAAGATTAACATGAAGCAGCTCTAAACAACGTGAAGTAGCAATCACATTCACCTTGTGATGACTTGCCTTTGTTTGCTTCCCCATTTGACATGCACCACAAAAAGTCTTCTCCACCTTTCCAAATTTTGGAAGTCCCTCAACAACTTCAAGTTTAGATACTTTATCCACTTGTTTGAAATTTGCATACCCAAACCTGTGATGCCAAAGTTCCAACATGTCAACACGAGCACCTCTGCAGGAAATTCTTTTTGTAGGAATTACTCCATAGCAATTGTCAGTAGTCCTATTTCCCTCCAAGACTTGAATCCCTTCTTCATCAATGATTATACACCCATTCTTTGAGAATTGAACAAGGAAGTCATCTTCACATATTTGAGTGATGCTTAAAAGATTCACCTTAAGCCCTTTGATGTATAAGACATCCTTCAATAGAGGTAATCCCAGTATCTCAACAGTCCCTTTGCCAAGAACTTGAGCATGACTTCCATCGCCAAATGTCACATAGTCACCGACCTTCTCTTTGAGTGACTTAAACAATGATTTATCTCCTGTCATATGACAAGAAAAACCGCTATCAAGATACCATAAACATGAATTAAATACCTTCAAAGAAGTGTGCACAAATAAGCAAGCATGGGACAAGCACTCTTGACCTTCAAACAGAAACTTATCTTCATTTTCCATGCTCTTGTTAGATTGAATTTTCTTTTTCAGATTATCAACCTTATCACACAATATTCTATTTTTTCTTTTATACTTCTCAATCAAACAATTAGACTTACATAGACTATTGTGTAGGATGTGATTCTCATTTTCAAAATATTTCAGCATGTGAACAAACATTCTAGCATGTTTCTTTTCTTTTTTTAATAACTCTAGGAGTTCATTATTAGGACAACCTTTAAACATACTCATAGAGTCATTATCACAAACATTTAAATGCCAATTCAACATAGCCTTTTCCATAACTTCATCCATAGCTAAGGGGTCAAGGATCGCACTTAGGTAATTAAACCACAGCAAGTGCACCCACTCTAATACCAAATGAAAGTGTAAATAGAGTGTAAAACACTTATGAACACTTAGACACCCCAATTAAAAAAAACAACACAAGCTTATAATCAAACAATATATGTGCAGAAAATGAAATATAAGCTATAACCAAATTGGTAACACACTCTAAACCATAATTAATAACCAACACAGCAGTAATTAACAGGTAAAGAGAAAGGGAAGAAAGATGCAAATACAAAGATAACACGGCGATGTGTTATTGAAGAGAAAACCGAAGTACTCAACGAAAAACCTCTCCGCCGCTCTCTAAGCGGTCAATAATCCACTAGAGAATATAGTTAGGATACATGAATAGCAGAAGGCACTCCAAGCCTAATCTACCCAGTGCACCTAAGCCCTCCAAGCTTCTTGCTCCAACAGGGTTACGCCAAACCTTGTTTTCTCTAGCTTATCGGATCCCGCAATAGCCCATTGCATCAACCAAAATGAATTGGTCCCTTCTGAACTGCTTCCCAAGCACCAAAATACCTCCTCACTGATATGGGTATGGTGAGATAAGGATTTGGCTAAATGTACCTCTCAAGGATATGTCAATGGAGAGGGTGAGAGTAGAGGAATTTTGAGAATCAAAGGATGAAGATTGTGGATGAGTCAATCTTGTTTTTCTCTAGGGTTTCTCTCTCAAAATTTTCTCTGGAAGCTCTCAACATTTTGTGGGTATAAGGGTATTTATAGTAGGGTGTATGAGGAATGTAAAAAGTCATGTTTCACCCTAACAGGGCATTTTGGCGACTCGACCTCGCGACTGGAATGATTCGTGAGTTTGAGTCACTAGCTAACTGCCTGGCCAAACATGAAGATTAGTCCTGAAGTGCTACAACTGGCGTGATCCTTTAGCTCCCATGCATGCTTCTCACATGTGCCATTCTGGCGACTTGCCAGTCGTGAGCCAGTCACGAGATTCAGTCGCGAGACTCCCTTGAATTGCACACTTCTTTTGTTTTCTTCACACTCTCTCACACACTACCCTTACATAATTTCCACCTAAATACAGGGTATCTAATTGCTAAATTACAAGCAAATATGGCACGGAATAAAGCCAACACATGATTGAATAAATTCAACCTTACATCATGAATGATTAGTCAATGGTTTTTTTGATCTTGAGACTTGCATAGGCTTGTGCCTATATATCTTCCCACTCTTTTATTTTTTATTTTTTGCTTAAAGAGCTCAGCCAATGTAAATCTCAAAATGAAAAGAGATAATAAGCTGCAAAAGCCATCGCACATAGTAGTATTCGACTAGGAAAAAGGGAAAGCGACTTATATGAAAATGTATGATGTCCAAAAAGCCAAAGGCTTGTTCATCAAATTGAAATATCAAAAATTTTACGCATTGATCTCAAAATGAGATGTATTGATTCAAAATAATCAAATATTTTGATGTGTGTGGAGCCAAATGAAAAGCTTCAAAATTATGTGTTAGGTTCTAAAGATTTAGGAATTTGTGTATTTAGAACTCTAATGTGTAATATTGGCAAACCATGATTAAAACAATATGTTTAGTCTTGTTTAGGCTTGCTCAAAGTTATATATTTTATGTAAAGTTGGAATCGAGAGGCTGCAGATGCATTGGTGCATTTCGGCCTAGCTCGATCGATCGAAAGTTAGACTCAATCGATCGAAAGTCGGCTAGAATGCTTTTCTGCAGAATTTTCCAACTCAGCCCTAACTCATTAAACGTTTTGGGTTTTCTGTTTTTACCCTAGATATAAAAGGTGTTAGGACATATATGTTTTTACTTGTTAAGAACATATGTCACTTATTTATGTAAATTGGCTAATCCTTTGACAAAACGCACTCTACTTGTAATTGGGTAGTTCTAGGTGTTTTTAATACTTCAAGAAACAATGTTTCAAGGTTAAGTGTTGAAGTCATCAAGTCTATCCAAGAAAACGCAAGATGAAGTGCAAAGTTTTTAAAGCTCGACACCTTCTCGATAGCTACCTCGACACCTGCTATCTGTCGAGATTTAAAATTTCAGATTTCCAATTTGATTTTCTTGGTATCCGTGAATATGATTTTGGGCCTTCTTTTCTTCTAACCCTAAACATATAAAAGGATTGTTTTAAGAGCCGTCAAGTGTGACACAAGTTGCAATATCATTGAGCAATATCTGTTCAAGCAAATTGTGATCAAAAGACGAAGTTCTTGACCTAGTTCATCTTCCTTCAAGAAGTTGCTGTGTATTTGCACCGTAGAGTTTTGTAACCGAGCATCTTTCTACTATTCATCATAAAGGATGAACTGAAGAACTTTGCAGCCAACCTTTCTTCCTTAGTTGGTGTTCTGAAGTCGCGTACTGGGATTCGCGCATTGGTTAGTCACGTACTTGGGAGCCGTGCATTAAAGGTGGGAACTGTCACTACAGATCAAGTCCAATTGGGTATTGGGGTAAGGGTTCAACTGTAGGTTGGAAAGGTACTTGAGATTCCTTTACTTGTAACCGCTTGATTTGATAATAGTGGAGTTTCGGGAGTGGTGACCTGAAAATCACCCGGTGGGCTTTTTGTCGTTAGGGTTTTCCCCATTTGTAAACAAATCACCGTGTTATTTAATTTCCGTTGCATATTTAGTTTTTGGTGATTTGTTTGTGCTTCCATGCAATTGCATGATTAATTGATTAATTAATAACTTGGCTAAATTAATTAATTAGGGTTAATCACTAGGGGTCATTCAGATTATGGCCTATCAAGTGGTATCAGAGCAGGCACACTCTGATTAGGTTTTAATCTTTGCTGTGTTGATCCATTGACCCCTGCTTGTCATGGATAAAGGACAATCTTTAATTATACCTCATTTATTTGATGGCACTAACTATGCATACTGGAAAGTACGCATGAGAGCTTTCTTGCAGTCTTTAGATGAAAAGGTGTGGCAAGCTGTAGAGATTGGCTGGACTAAACCAAAAGAAGAACCGGCCGATTGAGATGATGCTAAGATCAAGGCGGCTAACTTCAACAGCAGAGCGTTAAATGCCCTATTTAGCGCAGTCACCAATGAGGAGTTCAAAAAGATATCCTCAACTGAAACTGCTAAGGAGGCCTGGACCATCCTCCAGACAACCTATGAAGGAACAAAGGCTGTCAAAGATTCAAAGTTTCAGAGGCTCACTACAAGCTTTGAAGAAATTAAGATGGAGGAGGATGAGTCGTTTGATGAGTTCTATGCCAAGCTCAAGGACATAGTGAACTCAGCCTTCAATCTTGGGGAATCCATCCTTGAACCCAAGATTGTAAGGAAAGTGCTCAGATCTCTACCTGAGAGATTCCATGCCAAGATTACGGTGATAGAGGAATCAAAGGACATTGACAAGATTCCTTTAACTGAGCTGGTTGGAAACTTGCAAACCTATGAGATAGGATTATCTAGGATTGGCAAGTCAAGTAAAGGCAAAAGCATGGCCTTGAAGGCAAAGGGCAGTGATACAGATGAGTCTTCCGATGATGAAGATTCCAAGATAAAGTCCTACATCACCCGGCAGTTCAAGAAGTTTATGAAGAATGCCAATGGAAGGAGCTTCAACAAGGACTGTAGGCAGTTCAGTTCTTCTCAATTTAAAAGCCAAGACAAAGGGAAGAAGGATGCTAAGGATGGCGGTCAGTACACTGTTCCTGCAGGACCAAAGTGCTTTGGATGTCATGGGTTTGGACACATGAAACATGAGTGTCCTACATATCTCAAGAGCATTGGGAAAAGCAAGGCACTTGCTGCAACTCTAAGTGACACTGAGCCTGAAGATGATTCCGACAATGAGGATGACGGAATCTTAAATGCCTTTACTGCCACAGTCAATCCTACTGAAGGGATTGTTGAAGAAGTGGATGAAGAAGAAGAACTGGTGGAGTCAAAATCTAAGAAGATGGATGATTAAGATGATATCCATTCAGCCTATGAGAAGCTTTACAAGCTCTCTGAAAAGCATGAGAAATTATACAGGCTGGACACCAAGAAACTCAGTGATGTGGAACTTGATCGTGAAGAGTTGTCCACAAAGTTTGATGAGGCGAATCAAACTATTGGAGCACTGAGATTTAAAAACAACTTTTTGGCTAAGAAGACCAAGAAGCTTGAAGCAGAGCTATTTCAAGTCAGAGCTTAACTGGAGAGGACTTCAAGTGCAAAGCTTGATGAGATACTTAGCAATCAGAAATCTACTTCGGATCGAACTGGTTTGGGGTATGGTATTTCTTTCTCTAATACTGCTTCTACTAGCAATACTGTTTTTGTTCCTCCTGCTAATAATACTGAAATTGAGAATATTGATGTTAAAACTGAATTAGTTAGTGAGAACTTAGACAAGGGTAAATCTATCTTAGGAGCACCCCCTAAGCAAGATAAGAAAGATGCTAAAAACCCTAGGGCTAAGAAGGCTAACTCTCAAAAGCCTAAACAAAAGAAGTAGCATCTCTGTCATCATTGTGGAGCTGCCGGTCATACTAGACCAAATTGCTATAAGTGGTTAGCCACTCAACAGAGCAATGGCATGATAGCATCTGGAAGCCAAAATCAGCTTCAATCCTCTCTTGCTCCTCTTGGAGATCTTCTGAAAGCCCTCATGCTCCTTTCGAACTTGAACGGTTTAAATTCTTCCCCCTCACCGCCGGTTCAAGGATTCAATCAAAGGAAATGCTCTTCCAAGGTGTGGAAGAAAAAGGACTTTAAGTGATTTCATCACTTTCTTTTCCCTTCTTATTTTTCTGTTTATTGCATTGCTTGTGTGTTTTGTTTTTCTGCTAAGTCAGTCTAGTTTTTGCTTTGCTTTGTTAACATGTTTTGTGTGTTTACTTTCAGTTTTGTTTATTTTGTTTTTGATAAAAAAAAAATAAAAAAAATTGAAAAATCAGAAAAATACAAAAACAGTGTGTGTTTTGTGTACTTTGGTATTTGTGTACCTTGGATGGCCATTGAAACAAAGTTTCTAAACTTTGTATCTTTTGTAGCTTAGATGAGCATCTCTATGCACAACTAAGCAAGTGAGTTTTGTGGCTCTTGTTTGTGATGAGTAAGATTAGGTTATCTCTTAAAACTTAACACTCATATCACTCTTTTTGACGGATAGGACTAGAAATCCTAAGAGAAAGGCATAAATAACCATCTCACCACTGTTGCCCACCAATCATAATATGACACCTGTATGCTTCGGCATAGCAAAAGTGCAGTGTCAAAGGCACCTGTATATTTCGGCATAGCAAAAGTGCAGTGTCAAAGACATTCGTATGCTTCGGCATAGCAAAAGTGCGATGTCAAATGCTTAACATCTTGGGTATTTCTTTTCTCCTTTTTATGCCCATGTATGATATGCTAAAAATAAAAAGAAAACATGCAAAGAAAATTAAAAGCAAAAAGATTAAAAATGCTTTAAATATGGTTGCAAGCGTGTATTCTAGGAGATGTGGGAGTTATAGGATGTACCTCTAAGGTGATAGTCCCCATTAAACAGTTATGATTGTGTGTGAGTTAAAAGTTATTTTCTCATATCTCAGATCGTCATAACATGTATACACATATGCAATCTTGCGATGTTTTTCACACACAACACGCAATATTCTTTGCTACTTTTGATACTTGTGCAGGTACAATGTGATTTGGCCATCACAAAGGTTTTACATGTGCTAATGTATGCTCACTAAACTGTCATAACTTGTTTTTGAAAAATAAAATTGGTTAGACTTGTTTAGTGTGTTTGTGTGTTTTGGAGGATCCATGTGCTTAAATTTTTTTTGAGAGATGTTTTTGAGAGCTTTATATGTTGAGTGGATCTTTGGTTGAGATGTGTGTTGGATTGCATTCATGTCTGTGTTTTTCCCTTCTCGAAAAATTGCTTTTTACTGCTGGCTCGACACCTCCTCGACACCTTCTCGATACCTGATCATCTGTCGAGCTTCTCAAGCCTTTTCTTATCGCAATCTCGACACCTATCTCGACACCTGATAGATCGATCGAGAAATCTTCTGTCTCCTCGATAGATTCTCGACACCTGATGGATCGATCGAGATTCACTTGTTGTGTTTGATGTCTTCTTTCTCGACACCTGTCTCGACACCATGTGGATCGATCGAGAAATCTTCTGTCTCCTCGATACCTCCTTGACACCTTTGCGATCGATCGAGCATCTCGTATCTGAAATTCATCTTGCATCTCGATACCTCTCGATACCTTCAGCTGTCGAACGCATATTTCTCGATACCTTTCTCGACAGCTTCCTCGATACCTCTCGACACCTTAGCTGTCGAGAATTATTGAGGTGCCTATATATTGGACTGATCCGATTTCTGTCATTTCTCACTGAATCTCTCTCGATCGTTCCGTGGCTTTTCATCTCCTTTTCACACTCCTCTCACTCAAATCTTCCAACCCACTTGGATCTTGACCATTCCTTGCTTCTATCACTTGGTAAGATCACTTTTCTCTTCCTTTTTTCATGCATTGCATGTTTTAAAACCTAGTTTTTGGGATTTTTGAAAAAGTTTGGGGTTTTTCAAAATTGTTGAGTTTTTCTTGAAATTTTGGGTTGGGTTTTCACTTAAATTTTTTTAAAATGTCTTACATTGCATTTCATGTGCATTATAATGATATTTACATGCATTTAGATGTGTGCTATAGGCTGTGTGCTGATAGGATTGGATTGGGCTAAGCCCATGATGCAATTTTTGTTTTGCATGTCACATGATCATGCATTCCCATGCATACGTACGTGTTGTTCAATATATTTATCATATTTGAACTATTTTTGGAACTTTTCTGAGTGTTTTCCTTTCTCTCTTTCTCATTCTTTTACGTTAGTAGTGTCTATGACACCCAAACGTAAATCCACTCCTGCTCGGAACCCTCTGCGTTCTGGAGCTTCTACTTCTTCTAATTTTGCTCCACTTAACCTTCGGTTCCGTGATGGAGATGCCCATAAGGCATTTTCGGAGAACTTTTCTAGACGAGGTGTTCATTCGGAACGCCAAGTCATTCTGGCGGACTTCGCCGATACTGACCTTCCCTTTGTCATTCACAGTAGGGGATGGGGGTCACTGTGTGACATCCCGGTCACTTGCCCTCTCGTGCTGATACAGGAGTTCTACTCCAACATGCACGGGATTGATCGTTTAGTACCTCTCTTCTTCACTCGCGTTCGAGGTACGCGCATTCCTGTCACTCCGCAGTTAGTCGCGGATGTGCTTAGGGTACCTAGGATAGAGTTTCCCGATTACCCTTCTTGTGAGCGTCTGAGGACTATGTCCAAAGATGAGCTCATTTTCGCTTTTTGTGAGCGCCCTGCTAATTGGGGTGAGCATCAGTTCACATCATGTAGGCCTTTTGCTAAAGGTCCTAGATTTATCAACATGGTGATGACTTTTGTTCTCCATCCTCTTTCTCACTATAACTCTATCACAGAGCCTCGTGCTCGATTTTTGCTATCACTTCTAGAGCATCTTACCATAGACTTTCCTTCTCACTTCATCTTGTCTATCATAGATGTTTATCTTGATTCGGCGTCCCGTGATAAGCTTATCTTTCCTTCTGCTATTGCGAGGATCTTACGCCATTTTTCCATTCCCTTTCTTGTGTCCGACCACTTCACACACATATCTGCCATAGATGCCGCTACCGTAAAACGTAGTGAGGTGCAGTTCAGGTCGAGACAGCTGGATGCCACTCCTCCCTCCCGTTCGGCTCCATCCAGATCAGCTCCATCTACATCTGCTCCTTATTCCTCTTCGAGCGATGTATCTCTAGGAGATATTATGGCGCAGCTGCAGCGCATGGACAGTCGCCTTGATACACTCTCTGCTGAGTTGTATTAGGTGAATGTTCGTGTTGGTCGTATTGCACGACGGCAGGCGACCATGGGTGGATTTGCTCCAGAGGCTACTCCTTCACCACCTACTCCAGCAGCTTCAGATTCTGAGGATGATGAGGATGATGATGATGATGATGATGGGGATGCTAGCTCTGCCGATGAGATGTCTACATGACACTCTACCCTTTGTCACTCGTGACAAAAAGGGGGAGTAGTTTTGGGTTATGAGAGTAGTCATCTTAGGGGGAGAGTTAGTATAGGACATTTTTGATAGGGGGAGTGTTGATTTTTTTTCTGAGGGATGTAGTGAGGCTTTATATGTATCTTTTCTTTTCTTACCTTTTAGATACATTGATCATGTATATGAGGTCCTTTGACCATTTTACATACATTGTACTTATATTCCATATACGCTGATGTATGTTTCTTTCACCTCTCTCTTCATGTGTTGTTTCTTTTCTATCTTTATACACATGTTCTTTATACTTGTATGCAATCTATTATTTCTGTTTCACACAAGATGCCTTGATGAGTTTTGTTTAAAAGTGTTTCAGAAATACAGGTTGTCAAAGTCTACTTGCCATAAACTCTCTTCTTGCAAAGTTTTTCAAGAGTTTGTGTTAGGATAGATTTTATTGTATTCAATAAGTGAATATGAGTTGAGTGATTTATGACTTCTCTTATATGCTCATTTGTTTGTTGTGGTTTTGTCACGGATTGCCAAAGGGGGAGATTGTTAGGACATATATGTTTTCACTTGTTAAGAACATATGTCACTTATTTATGTAAATTGACCAATCCTTTGACAAAACGCACTCTACTTGTAATTGGGTAGTTCTAGGTGTTTTTAATACTTCAAGAAACAATGTTTCAAGGTTAAGTGTTGAAGTCATCAAGTCTGTCCAAGAAAACGCAAGATGAAGTGCAAAGTTTTTAAAGCTCGACACCTTCTCGATAGCTAGCTTGACACCTGTTATCTGTCGAGATTTAAAATTTCAGATTTCCAATCTGATTTTCTTGGGATCCGTGAATATGATTTTGGGCCTTCTTTTCTTCTAACCCTAAACATATAAAAGGATTGTTTTAAGAGCCGTCAAGTGTGACACAAGTTGCAATATCATTGAGCAATATCTGTTCAAGCAAATTGTGATCAAAAGACGAAGTTCTTGACCTAGTTAATCTTCCTTCAAGAAGTTGCTGTGTATTTGCACCGTAGAGTTTTGTAACCGAGCATCTTCCTGCTATTCATCATAAAGGATGAACTGAAGAACTTTGCAGCCAACCTTTCTTCCTTAGTTGGTGTTCTGAAGTCGCGTACTGGGATCCGCGCATTGGTTAGTCACGTACTTGGGAGCCGTGCATCAAAGGTGAGAACTGTCACTACAGATCAAGTCCAATTGGGTATTGGGGTAAGGGTTCAACTGTAGGTTGGTAAGGTACTTGGGATTCCTTTAATTGTAACTGCTTGATTTGATAATAGTGGAGTTTCGGGAGTGGTGACCTGAAAATCACCCGGTGGGGTTTTTGCCGTTAGGGTTTTCCCCATTCGTAAACAAATCACCGTGTTATTTAATTTTCGCTGCATATTTAGTTTTTGGTGATTTGTTTGTGCTTCCACGCAATTGCATGATTAATTAATTAATTAATAACTTGGCTAAATTAATTAATTAGGGTTAATCACTAGGGGTCATTCAGATTGTGGCCTATCAAAAGGCAAAACCCTAACCACGTTTTTTGAGAGTTGTCTTTGTTGTATTATTGCTCATACATTGCGGTTTGTGTGAATCTCTTGTGAGATCATTGAGGAGCTTTCCTTCACATAAACTTAGGGTTTTCAAGGTAGAGATAATATCAACATCTTGATGATCAACTCGGTTGCTGCCATTGGAGCTTAAAGAATAACAAGCGTGGGTGCTTGTAGCTGATTGGAGAATCCAAGAAAGAAGGAGTCCATGGATTCAGAGCTTGCACGTGGTCGTGTCAGTAAGTTCTACTGGTGGGTAGCATTAGGAAGTCAAGTGGGGAGCTTGTAAGTCCTTTTGTATGAACTTCGATTCTTTCATAGTGGATTTAGGTTTACCTTGAGGATAGCTAGGTCAAATCCTCCCCAGGTTTTTACCGTGTGGTTTCCTGGGTGATCATATCATTGTGTTATTTATTTTTCCGCTGCTTTATATAATTGATATGGTTGTTTGATTGTTTTAACCTAGAATTGCATAATTTTACTAAGTTAATCACTTGGCTAATAAACTAGGTTAATCCAATTGTTGTTTTAAGGGGGTCTAAAACTGTTCAAGTGGTATCAGAGCAGGTAGCTCTCTTGTTTGAGATTTTTTGATCTATGAGCTGATCCTTGACCCCGGTTGTCATAGAACATGGACACTCTCTTGTTGTTCCTCCTCACTTTGATGGGAATAACTATGCTTATTGGAAAGTAAGGATGAAAGCATTCCTGAAATCTATTGATGAGAGGGTTTGGAATTCCGTTGAGTACGGATGGGAGAAGCCCACTACTCCTGTGAGTGAGTGGCAAACTTCTCAAAAAGAAGTAGTTGGGTTCAATAGCAAAACTATAAATGTCATCTTTAATGCTGTTTCTATGGAGGAATTTAAGAGAATCTCAAATGTTGAGGTTGCTCATACTGCTTGGAAAATCCTCCAGACTGTGCATGAAGGCACAAAGGCAGTTAAGATCAATAAATTGCAACAATTAACTTCTAGATTTGAAAGCATTAGAATGTCTGATGATGAATCTTTTGATGAATTCTATGCTAAATTGAATGATATTGTTAATTCTGCATTTAATTTGGGTGAAATCTATGATCAACCTAAAATTGTTAGGAAGATTCTTAGATCTTTAACTGAAGACTTTAGACCAAAAGTGACTGCCATTACTGAGAGCAAGGATGTGGACTCCATCCCTGTTGATGAGCTTGTTGGATCTCTTCAATCCTATGAGTCAGACCTACCCAAAGCAAACAAATCCAAATCAATGGCTCTTAAATCTGTTGATGTTGGTGGATTTGATGATGAGCTCTCTGCTACAGAGATTGCATACCTTGCCAAGAACTTTAAAAACTTTCTTAGGAATAACAACAGAAAGGCAAGAGGTACAAACACTGCTGAACTTAGAAACTTTAGGAAGAATGATCCCACTAAGGTTAATAACTTTAAAAAACCTAGAGAAAAAGTTGGTTAATCTTCAAACAATTCTTTGGGTGCTCAGTGTTTTGGTTGTCAAGGGTATGGTCATGTTAAATTTGAATGTCCTACATTCTTGAGGTCTAAGGGTAAAGCTATGGCTGTAACCCTCAGTGATAATGAGGTTTCTGATGATGTGTCTGGATGTGACGAGGATGGAAACTTCATTGCTTTCACTGCTACTGTTGTAGTCAATGAAAGCATATGTATTGAAGAGAACCCTTCTGATAGGGAACTCTCTGAGGATGCAGATCTTCAAGAGGCCTATAATAAACTTTGTAAAGTTGCTGCAAAGGATGCTATGAATGTTGAACTTGGCCTGAAGAAAATTGATTCTCTTGAGCTTGAAAAGAAAAATTTGCTTGTTAAATTATTTAATGCTAATGATCTTTTGAACCATGTGAAATTTGAGAACATGCTCTTGCTTGATAAAGTTAAAACTTTGGAACATGATTTATCTGTTGCTAGATCTACTAGTTCTAAACTTGATCAAATGTTGAATGTTCAAAAGTATCCTTCTAACAAATCTGGTTTAGGTTATGTTGAAAGCATCTCTGTGTCTACACCACATTCCACGAACTTTTTTCCTTCATCTTCTTTTGAACCTTCTGTGAGTGAGGTTATGAGTGAAACTGTCAAACCCCCTGTGAGTGAGGTTGTCAAACCTGTAGAAGTTTCACCTCCTAGGAAAATTAGGGTTGATCTAGGAGAGTCTAAACCTAAGGATTCTACCCTTTCTAAGGACAAGATGCATGGTAAACCTGCTTGGGTTTGTCATTTTTGTGGAAAGTCTGGACACATTCGTCCTAACTGTTACAAGCTTCAAGCTGCTAAGAGAGCAAACAAACCAAAAGTGCTTGTGCCTCAAGCACAAGATCCTATGACACTCATTGGTGAATTGGTAAAGGCGTTAAACCTTTATTCCAATCCTGGAGTTGGAAATCACTCGAATGTGAATAAGAATTCCAATGCTCGTGGTGCATCTAAAAGGTTTTGGATGCAAAAGACTCGATCTAATTGAGTCTTTCTGACATGGTCCTTGTACTTCATTGCTCATTCCTTTGTGACCATTGTTCTTTGGTTTTTGTGTTTTTGTTTTTTTTTTCTAGGACTTGAATTGCATTACATTCATGCGTTTCATTCTAGGATTTATTTGTTTTCTCTTTCAAAATTAAAAAAAAAAAAAAAAAAAAAAAAAA
>NW_027069882.1:110569-121379 GCF_002906115.3 Quercus suber
ACCAGTAGATCTTCGCATGGGAATCTCTCAGGTAGAGATTTGAGTACCTCCTTACAATCTTGGGTTCAGGGATGGTTTCCCCAAGATTGAAGGCTGAGTTTACTATGTTCTTGAGCTTTGCAATAGAACTCATCAAACGACTCATCCTCCTCCATCTTTATTCTTCCAAAGCTTGTATTGAGCCTTGAAGTTTTGAATCCTTGACAGCCTTTGTACCCTCATAGGTTGTTTGGAGGATGGTTCATGCTTCCTTTGTAGTTTCAGTAGAGGATATCTTCTTGAACTCCTCATTGGTGACTACGCTAAATAGGACATTCAACGCTTTGTTGTTGAAGTTTGGCCGCCTTGACCTTGGCGTCATCCCAATCGGCCGGCCTCTTCTTTTGGCTTGGTCCAGCCAATCTTTACAGCTTGCCACACCTTTTCATCTAAAGACTGCAAGAAAGCTCTCATGTGTACTTTCTAGTATGTATAGTTAGTGCCATCAAATAAAGGAGGTATGATTAATGATTGTCCTCTATCCATGACAAATAGGGGTCAATGGATCAACACAACAAAGGTTAAACCTAATCAGAGTGTGTCTACTCTGATACCACTTGAAAGGCCACAACTTGAATGACCCCTTGTGATTAAACCAATTAATTTATTAGCCAAGTTATTAATTAATCAATTTATCATGCAAACGCGTGGAAGCACAAACAAATCACCAAAAGCTAAAATATATAGCAGAAATTAAAAGACATGGTGATTTGTTTACGAATGGGGAAAACCCTTGCGGCAAAAATCCCATCGGGTGATTTTTAGGTCACCACTCCTGAAACTCCACTATTATCGAATCAAGCGGTTACGAGTAAAGGAATCCCAAGTACCTTACCAACCTACAGTTGAACCCTTACCCTAATACCCAATTGGACTTGATCCGTAGTGACAGTTCTCCCTTTTGATGCACGGCTCCCAAGTACGTGACTAACCAATACGCATATCCCAGTATGCGACTTCAAACACCAACTTAGAAGGAGAGGTTGGCTGCAAAATTCTTCAATTCATCCTACACAATGAAGACCAGGAAGATGCTTGGTTACAAAACCCTTTGGTGCAAAATACATAGCAACTTCTTCTGAAAAGATGAACGAGGTCAAGAACTTCGTCTTTGATCACAAATTGCTTGAACAGAGTTTGCTCAATGCTTGTGCAACTTGTGTACAGTTTGACAGCTCTTAAAACAATCCTTTTATATGTTTAGGGTTAGGAGAAAAGAAGGCCCAAAAGCATATTCATGGATCCCAAGAAATTAGATCAGAAAATCTGATTTTATAAATCTCTACAGATAGTAGGTGTCGAGGAGCTATCGAGCAGGTGTCGAGCTTTAATGATTTTGCACTTCAGCTTGTTTTTCTTGGACAGACTTGATGACTTCAACTCTTGATCTTCAAACTGTTTCTTAAAGTATTAAAAACACCTAAAACTACCCAATTACAAGTAAAGTGCGTTTTATCAAAGGATTAGCCAATTTACATAAATAAGTGATATATGTTTTTAACAAGTGAAAACACATATGTCCTAACAGAAAGCTCAACAGAAGCTCGACATAAGCTGAATCTGTCGAGATCTATGAAATTAGAATTTCCAAATCTGATTTTCGGCTCATGCTGACATGTATGTGTAGGGTTTCTTTTCTCACAACCTTAGATATATATAAGGCTTATTTTAAAGGCCGTCATACATAGAAAACACATGCAGAAAGTGACCTAGTTCTCTCTGCAATAAGTTACCGAGATCTAACCAATAATCAAACCGGTGATGTCATAAATAACATAATAATAAAATTTTTAATTATATAAATAAAAATATAATAAGTTTATTACTAATAATATGATAGAAAAATGTAAAAACATAATATTTAGTAACACTTTTCATGTAAATTTAATCAAATTTCCTTAGAATGAACAATCACATGTTTAATTATAATCATAAAAATAAAATTTTATTTTATATATATATATAACCACCAGTAAGAAAGCTGGTTAGTGAGATTATTTATGGGGATTGGACTGATACCCAAGTTGTGACACTGGCTAATACCTAACTCTATGATGGATGATTACATGTAAGAGGTTTAATAGGTAGAGGTCATTAGTGCTGCATGCGGGCACTGTCATTTTTTTTGTCTTTTCCACTATCTCGATCAAAGAGATTAGTGATGAGTCCATTCCTATGGTGGGAGACATTACTAAGTTGCAGAAGTTGTGAGGTTGAGCTTTAGGCTCTTAATGGATTCCATATCCCTACTTGTTGGGATGGGGTGTATCTGCATGCACTCCTGATGGATGCCATTGACTAAGTTGCAGATTGTTGGAGGTTGAGCTTTAGGGATCTTAATGGATCCATATTCCTTATCGGTTGGAATGGGGTGTGTTTCTACACACACTTTTGATGGATGCCACCAACTAACTTGCAGATTTTTGAGGGTTGAGCTTTAGGCTCTTATTGGATCCATACTCCCTACCTGTTGGGATGGGATGTCCTGCATGCACTCCTGATGGATGCCACCTATGTGTGAGTGGAAGTTGTGCTGCTTCTATGAGACTTTTTGGTAGGTCTCTAAAGCTCTCATGGAACCTAGTGGTGCACGACTTGGATAAGGTGCCAACCACTTAAGAACAACCCTGGTAAAAAAGTTATGTGGGTGGTAAGTTTGGATTACTAATAGCTTAGTTAAACTACATTGTCTTTTAGTTCCCAATTATTTATCCTAAGTATGGTTAAAACTTTTGGTACCATATTGATGCATGCTTTCTTTAGTTGCTTGTCTTTTTTATTTGTGTTTGTAACATGTGGGGAATTATTGGTGTGGGTGCATATTCCAAACACTTTTATTATTATTTATTTTCTGGTAGTTGAAAATTTATGAGTAAAGTAGCGGTTGGCAATTATGAGAAAAATAACCATTGGGCAATAATGGATAATATAGCCATTGGGCTTTTATGGATTATTAGTTACCAATAATTATAGGTTATTATTTCATGAATAGACTATATAATACCATCACACACACCTTCCCTATAAGTCTTTTCTATACTCTAATTTTCTTTATACACAATTCTAATATATTTCTCTCCCACATATTTGCCACAATTTATATTTGTTCTAAGGAAGACAATAGTGGTTGTTCTTGAACCTTCGTGAGTGTAAGTGCATCCACCATAAAGGTTGACGCTATTAGTCTAATTCTAGGGGGTTGTTTGGCTAAGAGAACTAGTCACACCGAGTTTTACTCCAGGTGGCTCAAATCAACCTTGAAGGACAACACTTTTGCAATGTGATTCTATAGCATTGTGAGATTGTTCCTTCTTTTTATTTTATATCCTTGCTAATTATTGGGGATACTATTTGTTATATCAAAACTTGTTTTTCACTAAATATTTCCAACAAAAGTCACTACTATAATTCCATCTACACATTATTAGAACCATTGGATCTAAAGTTGTTGCTACAAGATCAACTACTGCTGATGATCTAAAGCTTTGAGTGGGATTTAGAGTCACAGACATGGGTGTTTGTGTGCAACAAATTCAGATAGAAGAGTCTGTGGATTCGAAACTGCGTTATGGTCACATGAGTAAGTATACTACAAGAGGTAGCATTAGATTTAGGGGAAAAAATTATTGTAAAACTTCTATTCTATCATAGTGAATTTGGTGCCTTAAGGATAGTTTAGGTCAAATCCTCCCTAGGTTTTATACCTTGAAACTAAATGGTTTCATTAGTTTTCCTGCGTTATTATATCGCTTGTCTTCTTTACTTTTCCCCGTTAAGTGATACGATTGTATCTAGATCTAAATAATAAACATAAGTAACAACTTAGTTAATTAATTAGGTTAAACAATCTAAATGTACAAGGGTCTAAATGAACAAACATTTACATTGTGATTACGCTAATTAGTAAGCCCTACATATAGTTTCAACACTTACTAACTTTACTGCAAAAGTAAACGATAGGAAGGGTTATACTTAGTAAGAATTTTTCCTTAGTCAAGACCAGGGGCGGCACCACCTTATGGCCAGAGTGGTCCTAAGACCACCTTAACCTTTTAAAAAAAAATTACATAATAATTTAAAATTTTATATTTATCTACCTTTAAAAAAAAAAATTTGGGAACACCTTGAATTTTTTATGCCAATAAAATTAAACTTTGGTCCATAATTGAGCAACTTAACAATATATTAGGGTCTTTTAAGCAAATAGAACCACATGCTCTTATATTCTTTTAAGCCTACATTATGGCTTTACTTTTAGTTTTGCTTTATCTAACACACTGTCATTCTACGACTACTTTTCCTCAAAACATTATAATATATATTATGCAACTAATTGGTCAAAGTCATGTAAATTTAGCTTTTTCATTGTACAACTACTTTTCTTTTTTTTTTCCTGATAATTTGATTAGAAAAAAAATATTAGTTTTAGTTAATTAAGTGAATAAACTTAAAAAGTTACTTAATTTTTATAACAACTATTAATTCATTATATATATATATAAATAAAATAAAATNAATATATATATATATATATAACAAATTTTTACATGGCATCCAAATGCAATATCAAAACTAAAAGAAATCATAGTTTAAGATTAAAAACCAAATTTTTATTATGGAACTTTGACATATTATTGATTTTTTTTTTTTTTTGATTGTAAACTTATAACTGGAATTCATTGATATGGACTGAGGTCCATTGCAATTACATCATTTTGAATTTGGAGTTCAATAACAGGGGGAGTCTCCTCCACCCATATCACACAATCATCAACATACAAGGCATTCCTAGCAAGTAAGTGAGTAGCCCCATTGTTGTTTCTTCTGACGTGCTCAATCCTCCATGTCTTGAAGTGACTTAAACACCACTGTGAGCCTTCTATAATCTTTTGGATGGCCAAGGCTGGGATTGCAAACCCTTTTAGCGCATTCATCACTAACTGAGAGTCCCTTTCCATCACAATATCCTTCAATCCCAGGTCCCAAGCTAGCATAATACCTGTTTCAGTAACTTTTGCTTCGGCTTCAAGAGCTCCCCAAAGCAACGAAATCTGCTTACTTAGCGCACCCATCATCTGCCCTTTGTCATTTCTAATGACCACCCCAATTCCACAGCACCTTTGCTTCTTGAACACAGCAGCATCAACATTAACCTTATACATACCTTGAGGGGGAGGAGTCCATTGTTCAACCCGAGGGGCTGGTTGGGCTTCTTGGCGCTCAGACAAGCAAGCAGCTCGAAATTCTTTCACATATTTCCTTGCTTCCCCTTCAATAGTCTTCCCATTCTTGCACTTACCCCCAAACCTGATAGAATTTCTATTTTTCCATAGCAGCCAAGCCGTGACAGCAAACTTCTCCCAATCCTTCTCACCTGAAGAAACCATTAGAAACCACAGCACATCGAGGAAGTCCTTTGTGGGGTGGTCAAGTCTGTCAATCTTGAACTTTGTCTCACTCTAGGCTTTTTTTGTGACTTGACATCCCCATAATATATGACCCGCTAATTCACACTCCCCACACAGGTCACACTTGTCCTCTTTAACAATATTTTGATGCATTAAAAATTACTTTGTGGGCAGGGCATTTTTGCTAGCACGCCATACGAAGTGCTTAACTTTGTTTGGGCACTTTAAACTCTATATAAGCTTCCAAATAGCCTCCATTTTAGATGTATCAGAGCAACCAGGTCTACCTTTAACTCCCTTTGAGACTTCTAGGTATCGGACTGCCACCCTATAAGCACTCTTGACAGAAAAGATGTCATTGGGGGTTTTGGGCCAAACTTGGGAGTCTGCTGGGTTCATGGTGCTAATTAGGATACTTAAGATGGTCTCTGCTTTGAGGGGGAGGAAAATGCTTCTTACCAATTCACAATTCCACTCAGCTTTGTTAGGACATATGTGTTTCACTTGTTAAGAACATATGTCATTGTTTTATGTAATTGGCTAATCCTTTGGCAAAATACACTTTACTTGTATTTGGGTATATCTAGGATGTGTTGAAATACTTCAAGAAATCATTTTCAAGATCAAGTGCTGAAGCCTTCAAGTCTGTTCAAGAAAACAAGCTGAAAGTGCAAAGTTACTAAAGGTCGACAGCTAGCATGTGTCAAGATTTAAGGAAGCTGTTTTGCCCATGGCTCGACAGTTATCTCGACAGATGCTCGACAGCTTCTATCTGTCGAGATTTATAAAATCAGAATTTCTGATCTGATTTGTTGAGATCTGTGGATGTGTCTTTGGGCCGTCTTTTCTCCTAACCCTAGAGATATAAAATGATTGTTTTAAGAGCCATCAAAGAGTTCACAAGTTGCACAAGCATTGAGCAAACTCTGTTTAAGAAAATTGTGACCGGATACAAAGTTTTACCCTAGTTCATCTCTTCTGAAGAAGTTGCTGTGTATGTGCACTTTTGAGTTTTGTGACTAAGCATCTTCTTGATCTTCATCGTAGATGAACTAAAGGACTTTGCAACCAACAAACTTTCTCTAGTTTGTGATTGAAGTCACGTTCTGGGATCCGCGCAATTAGTTAGTCACGTACTTGAGAGCTGTGCATCAAAAGGGGAAACTGTCACTACAACACAAGTCCAATTGGGTATTGGGGTAAGGATTCAATTGTAGGTTGGTAAGGTATTTGAGATTCCTTTACTTGTAACCGCTTGTTGTAATAATAGTGGAGTTTCGGGAGTGGTGACCTGAAAATCACCCGGTGGGGTTTTTGCTGTCAAGTTTTTCCTCATTTGTAAACAAATTATCGTGTTATTTATTTTCCGCTGCATAATTAGTTTATTGATGATTTGTTTGTGCTACCACGCGTTTGCATGTTAAATTGATTAATTAATAACTTGGCTAATTAATTGATTAATTTAATCACAATGGGTCAATACATTTTTGGTCTATCAAGCTTTGTCATGTACAATCAAGTTGGCCACACTCTCCCCTATATCCATTGCAGGCCTTGGAGAGAAAATTCTGCCTGACACCATGGAAGGGATCCACGCATCCCCCTAAATCTTAATGCTCTTTCCATCACCCACAAACCATCTAACCCCATCCCTTAACATTGGTTTGGCTACCAACAAGCTTCTCCAAATGTAAAAGGGTTTTTTCCCCCACCTGGGCATCCAAAAAGGAGGAGTTTGCAAAAGAATTATTTGATAGAATGGATTGGAACCTTTTGGACTAGTAATTTGATTTTGAAGGAAGAAAAGAATTATTTGCTTTTATTATTATTACTAGATTTATGATTGTAAGTTGTAATGGAATGTTTATTACTTTGATTTATGGTAATAATATAATTTTAGATATATGAGATTTTTTTTTTTTTTTTTGAGAAAGAGATATATGGGAATTGATAATAGGTTATTCGGGTTAGGCATGACCTATTAATCAAATAGGTTATTCAGGTTAGTTATGACCCATTAATTAAATAGGTTAATAAATAGGTCATTTGTGTTGACCATAACATGACCTGCTAATTAAACGAGTTAAACGTGTCGTGTCAGGTTACTTGTTTAATAAACAGGTCGTGTTAGGGTTGAGGAATCCTAACCCGTTTACTAAATGGGTCGGATTTGTGTTGACCTATATAACACAATACTCACGGCTCAACCCAACACGAACCCGACACGTGAACACGAATTGCCACCCCTACTTATTTACTTCTCCGTTGCAAGATATGTTTGATATGTTTAACCTGAGGCTTGTATAATTGGCTTAACTAATAATTAGACCATAAAATCAGGTTAAACATTGTTTGTTTAGAGGTTTAAAAACTAACATTGTGATTATAGACTATAGATTGATGTAATTATTTCTTATACAGTAAATATTCCTTGTGGGGTTGGTTATCCCAAGAATGGTTTTTTCTTTGAAGAGTTCTTCAAATGTTTTCCACTTCATTATCAAATTAGTCTCTCCCTTACTTATTATAAGAAAAAATATATATCAACATTTCTTGAGATTTTTTTATGGGAACATTTATAGATAATTTTGAATCATTTTGTATGAGATTTGACATTGGTAGGATAGTATAAATGAAAAAGGGGGGGGGGGGGGGGGGGAGAGAGAGAGAGAGAGAGGGTGGGGGAGGGGAAACGATCGTTTATTTTCAAAGTAGATCCGAAAGAGCAATAAATTGCGGCATCTTTGCGAGGTATATAGACTAATGTGGAGTACAGATTCAATGGGGAATAAAAGAGAACAAATTTTCTTTTTGCGAAATACTAACAAACTTTCGAGATTCATGGGAACCAGACAGGGCAACTATTGAAGAATAATATATACATCTTAAACATTAGAGACATAATTTATTTTGTTTCTTGTTGGTCTCTCACAAGTCAAATTTGTTAGAGAGTCGTAGGAAAGTTGAGAATAATGAAGTCAGAATTCCAGTCATCACAACTGTCTAGGTATGCACTGCACCACTAGCTAGGTCAATGGTGATTCGTAGCTGCTTTCAGATTCTACAAGAATTTCAGAGAATTCCACGATAACTTGGATACGTAAATCCTAACTTATCATAATCTTTTAACCTTCTATTTTTGCTGAATTTTTTTTTCTTCACTTGATAATTGAATGAAGTTATTAAAAGCTATGGAGCACTTTACAAAATGTCTCCTAGCCCATTCTTAGGCCTCTAAATTTCAAGCTGTTTATCTGATAATGAGAAGCTCTTTGGAAAATAAGAAAAAAAAATTATTTACTCTAAAATATTTCACTAATTGCACTTAATTTGCTATATATATATATATATTTATAAAATAATAAGTGCATTAAAAAAAAAATAGATTGCAATTGATGGATCATAAAGTGAAACGTTAAAACTTAAAACTGAGACAAAAAAGCTTTTATTCAACAAACAACAAATAGGATAAACCAAGCTATCTAGTTTAACAAATTTGGAATTTCACCATCTACACTAAAAAAACTATGCTTATGACAATAACAAAACTCCAGCCTAATAACTAAAATTAATTCTTGCGATCTGTATAAACATCAGCTGCTTTTCACCTTCCCATTTTTAATTTATGTAAAAAATTAATCAAGAAAAAATCCTTCATATTTTTTTTTTTAAAACTTGGCATAATGCATGTAAGTTAAAGCAAAATCATTGCACCGACATTTCAGCCAAACAAAAATATTATTTGTAGAAATTGCCACCTAACACACCCATCTAGATCTAAAGAAGTTAAAGTTATGCATTAATTGTGCATGAAGACTGCTTTCTAGTTTTACTTAAAAACTTATCATAAATTTTGCTAAATCACATTTATGGAACCGACACAGGATAATGTATGGATTTTTTTTTGTTTTTGAAATTATTGATATGTTGCGTACCCATCTGGATAGAAAGTTAAGCAATGTGCATGAAAGGTTTAACTCTTAGCTGAGGAATTGAAAGTCTGTCTATATTCTATAGCAACTATTCCATCAAGAAAAAAAAAAGTCTGTCTATACCAAGGTTGCATATTGACTTTAGTTCCTTTCATGAGTCTCTTTCATCCAATCCTCTTCTGTCTTCCTACAGGTTTGAAGGACGTGCTTTAAATTAAATTGATAAGAAGAATTTAAAAATAGAGATTACCCAACCATAGCACGTTACTCTGTCCACTTTGACTTCATTCGTGGGAATGAGATTCAGGTACTTAGTGGGAACCATCCATTGGCAGCACATCATAAAAAACACATTGCTAAAAAACAAAACTATGTTGACATAAATAATTAATTAGAAAACACAAAATCATTGAAATATTTGGGAAAATATTGTTTTGAATCATTAACACAGCCTGTTAAAGGATTAAACAAAATTATCATTTTCAAACAATGATTAATGGAGTTCACTATATAAAGGGTTAGCACCCATGCAAGTCTCAATAGGAGTTATCCTTTCACAATTAGAGTTGAATTGCAAGAAATGGGTACCTCGAGAAACTTGAGGCATTGGCCTCCATTGATTTACGTTATAGTATTTTGCCTCATTGCAACTAGGGTAATTGCTGATAAACCCTACATCTATGCTTCGCCACCACCACCAAAAGAAGACTTATCACCATTGCCACCAAAGCATGAAGACCACCCACCAAAGCACGAAGACCGCCCACCACATGATCACCATGACGAGACACCACCTCCACCATTGAAATCTCTGACCCCACCCCCAGCCTCCTACTACTACAAGTCTCCCCCACCACCTTCTCCGTCACCTCCTCCTCCGTACCTTTACAAGTCCCCACCTCCTCCCTCAGTGTCTCCCCCCCCCCCCTACATTTACAAATCACCACCCCCACCATCACCCTCCCCTCCTCCTCCCTACGTCTACAAATCACCACCACCAACATCTCCTTCACCCCCTCCTCCTTATATTTATAAATCGCCACCTCCACCATCTCCATCTCCACCACCTCCATATGTCTACAAGTCCCCTCCTCCACCATCACCATCACCTCCTCCTTCGTACATCTATAAATCTCCACCACCACCCGCACCATCACCACCTCCTCCTTACATTTATAAATCACCACCCCCACCATCTCCCTCACCTCCTCCACCATATGTCTACAAGTCCCCACCTCCACCATCACCATCACCTCCTCCTCCATACATCTATAAATCTCCACCACCACCCTCACCATCACCACCTCCTCCTTACATTTATAAATCTCCACCACCACCCTCACCTTCACCACCTCCTCCTTACATATATAAATCACCACCCCCACCATCACCATCACCTCCTCCTCCATATGTTTATAAGTCACCACCACC